>NW_025840711.1:54256-113339 GCF_002878395.1 Capsicum annuum | reverse complement strand
GTGAGTTCCTATCCTTGGGTTCACTCGGTGCTAATTTCTACACCCATCTGAATAGAAGCTAAACATGATTAGCTGATCTAAACATGGACTGAGTTTACTAAATTTTGTTAGCTGATGGAATACTACTGATACTTGATAATTGACTGAGTTTGTGAGATTACTGAGGCTACTGAATTATTAAGCTTTCCTGAGTTACATGACTGACTGAGTTCTATGGATCATGGCTTGACTAAGGATATCGCAAAAACATGACACTGGCTCTAGCATACAGCTAAATTGTTGGGTACAAGTACCCCTAGCACTTGATGGAAAGAAACTAACAAAACATGATTTTCTTGAATACATGACCAACATCACAATCTATAATTCATTTATTGAGGAAATACATCAAACATGTGATATGCATAAGCTCTACATAAATGAGGATTTCATAATATCATACTAATTGGGAATTTTCCCTTCATATAGGCATTTAATCAGACACATGATAGGCATAGTATATGTAGACAACATTATACAATAAATAAACTTCATGATTCAACTCTAATTTCATTATCCAAGGTTTTAATCATAGGTTCACATGAATATACATCTATACTAATCAATTATACAGAAAATTGATCACCCAATGTGGATTAGAATTTAATTGATCATTATCAACATGAGCAAAAGCAAACCCAACATGAAATTCGTAAAGAAATTCATACGCTTAAACTTTGAATAGAGATTCTTAGGCTTCATGGACGAAAGGAGTCCATGAATGAACACTATGCATACCCAGTAATGATATTCTTGAAGTTCTTGAACTTGAAGGATTTTAATATCTTAGTTCTTAAAGAAGATTTGGATTTTGTTCTTTGGGATTAATCTTAGAGAGAAAATCTTAATTTTGTTGTTGTAGATGGATAATGAATTTCTGAGCTTTGGTCGGATATAATTAGGTATATAAATAGGTGGTAAAAGACCAAAATCCCCTTTTAAACCGACTTTAAAAATAACTAAAAAGGGTGTGCAACGGTAGGTGCGATGGTTCATCGCTGGGTCCACGGTCTGTCGGCCCTGACCGTCACACCTGGGCAGAATAGGGGTTCACTATTTCTCTTATGAAGGCCTAAGTGACGGTCTGTCGGCTTGGTCCATCGCTCCTAGGAAGAAAGTAGTCACACTGCCTCACTGTGACAGTGTGGGCGATGGTCCGTCGCTAGTCCGACGGTCTGTCGGCCTCACCGTCGCACCTGGGCAATTTTACTGCCTTCTGTATTTTGTCCATAACTTTCTCTTCTGATGTTGGATTTTGATGAAATTGGTATGGATGGAAAGCTTATTCAATTTTCCACATGACATAAAGTGAAAATCCTAAAAATATCACATGTACAAAAGAGGATTAATATTTCAAAAAAAGCTTCTAACATTCTTGGGACAATTTCAAGCTAGGAAAAAGTATGGGGTCTTACACATATGGTTTGAGCACCCACTGTCCATGAACCACACTTCATCAAGACCATCATCAGTAGAATATTGAGTCATGAATAACTTACTTCCTTCTTTAACTTCCTCTATGAAATTTTCTTAATTTTGGTCATCCCTCTGCTTGGCCCAATAATCAACTTCTATATGTCCCAACTTCTTGCAATATCTGCATATAATGTTGTTTCTATTTTGACGTTGGTCACTAAATTAGCCACTTTCTCTTCCGTTTCCACGACATTGACCTCGGTAACCATCCCGTCCTCTTCCTTGGCAACCTGAATATTCTGATTTTCCTTTGTGAAAAGACTTCCCCTTTGCCTGAAAAGCTTTCTCCTCCACCTCTTCGTAGGACCTACTGATCCAAACATCATGGGCTAATAATTAATTGATTAATTCATCAGAAGTATAAGTAGAAAGGTCCTAATTTTCTTTTATGTGCAACAACATGGTCAAACCTTTTGTTAGACTTTTGAACACTTTACTTACAACAGTTTCATTATTAAAATTTTGACCTTATGTTTTCATGTGATTAACAACTCCAGAAAACCTAAACCTATATTCCTGCACAGATTTTTTATATTTCATGGCCAAATTTTCAAACTCACGATGAAGTGTTTGTACTTTCACAGTAATTGTATTCTTGTCGCCCAAATAATTTTGCTTCAGAGTTTCCCATACTTGGTTGGAGGTTGTTGCAGTTTCAATTCAGGGAAAAATTTCATCATCCAGTGCTGATTGGATGAAAAATAGTACCTTTGCATCTTTCTTGCGAGTTTCCCGTATTTGATCGCTAGGTTAAGCCGGTACCGGATTTGGCTCAACATAACCCCTCTCCACCAAATCCCATAGCTCTTAGTACTTGAACATTTTCTTCATTTTGAGGATCTAGAGATGATATTTCCCCCCTTTAAATATTAGAATTAGGAGCTGAGAAGATGAGTTAAAACTGTTGCTTTCCATGGACTGCTCTTAATTTATTTCCCAGTTTTTTTATCGTTGATTGCTCTGATACCAAAAGTATTGTTGGGATATAAAAAAGAATGTAAAAAATAGAGAGAGTATTTATCAAGATTTTTTTTATTGCTTTTAAAAAGAGCTGCAGCGGAGCCTATTAAATAGACTTACAATCAACCACTATTACCTAAAAATAAGCAACTTAAAAGATTAGTGGATAAACATGCTCACTACTTCTACCATGCTAACTAACTGAACTAAACTAGCACTACTTTTACTAGCTAAACACTAGGAACTAATTGACAGCTTTTGAAGCATTAATCAACAATAATGTCATTCCTTCGAGTAGTAACACATTAGCTTTTTGAGGCTATCAAATACTTGTGTACTACCTCATATTTTAAAACACCATTTGTATGATGACAATCTCCTTTTAGGGAGAAAAATAATTGTCATTATAATCAAAAACATTTTATGCAAGGCCTCTTTCTTGCTTTACTTTTGCCTTTAATAATTTATTTTTATAACATTTGGAAAAGTTCTTTTTGGTGTACCATATTTACGGAATCAATGAAAAATTCATTCAACCACACCATAATATTTATTTTTGGTCATGACTAAAACTTTTATAGGCCAGAACCACTTCTTGCTTTTACCCTTTGGTAGATCATGATAAAACATACCATAACATCAATGACCTTTCTATACCAAATTGAAATTTTTTACTTTTCTCAAACCTCCCATAGAGGCGGGTTTTGGTATTTATAACAATCATCTATAATTAAAACTTTATCCATATTTTTTTTTCATATTTTGACACATTCACTTTCAAGAATGGTCAAGCATTCACAATGCTTACATGAGTCACATTCTTTTCAAGAATTAGACTATAATCATATGTGCTTCATAATTTATTTTTTAAGTTTATTGTCATGCCTTGACATTTATCATATTTTATACCTACCTCAACATCACTTTGAAATACCAAGTGTATCTTCACTTTTGTTCATTTTTCTTTTGATGGAGGATTTATAGAACCTATCAAATTAGGTTGCACAACAACCATGTTCCCACTACCTTTCATGCCAAATTGATGGTGAACAAAAAATTACCTTCACCTTTTGAAGGACCATTTTGAGAACTCGTAATGTTCTTTCTTTTACAATTACCCCAATGATGACCATTATATTTGTGTAACTTCACGCCTACATATATTAAACCACTTGTCTTCTTTCAGACTTATTACATAATGCTACCACATTCACATATAAAAGTGGAGCATATCAATGTGGCAGATTTCATAATTTTTCATCAAAATATATTAGTTTTATTTAGTCATCAATATATCATGTTGGGACTTGAACCCAACGTCTTTCCAATAAAAAGAAATATCAGGCCATAATTCGATGGTCTTAAATTCAATGTCCTATTATCATAGTACATCAAAATTCAAATCAATGTTCAGCCCTTTTGCTGTGATGACACTTTAACCCATCATTTTATCCTCAATCAATGACATAATAAGTCAAATTGTAAGGCACATCCTTAAGACTTAAAATCATATTAGCATTAACAGTGACAATAGATTTCTTTTAAATTTGTAATCAGGCAATATTTTGCAAACAATAGTGGACATGCAAACTGTGTAAAGCTCCAAGATTTTTCAATAATAATTTGACATTTTTCTAATCCACAAAGTAAGAATAACATATATAATTAAGTGATATATTTATATACCCATAAAACAAAATACAAAACATTAAAATTAAGAATAAAATTTTTACTTAATTTTGCAACGTATACACAAACACATAACAATTAATATAATTTCACTATCATAAAAGAGCTATACTAGGGAAGAAAAACATGTATTTTAAGTCATTACCAATAAAATGGTTATTCAATAGATCAAATATTCACAAGGCAATGTTATTATCCAACTAATGAAGAAACAAACTCAAAAGTGAGAGAGAATAACTAAGATGATAGATGAAAACTCATTGCACTTTGCTTGAATAAAGACAAACAGTTGATTACCTTTATTCATACTGACAATGACATAGTAATTTTTAAAAGAAACATACCAGATTAGTGAAGTTATTTTGTAAACATATAACTCAATTGGTTGGAGCTTCATGCTGATAACGTATTTTAAAACTAATACAAAAGATAAATATTATGAATAGTAAAGTAGACAAGAAAATATTGAGAAAAGATAAGAGATGGGTGTTTTTCATTCTTCCAAATATCAAACGTACAATTTTTTTAAGTGTTACAATTCTTCAAGTATATACAATATGAACCCTTATGCCTCTATTTATAATGTCATATAGAGTCATGCAAAGGGTTTCATAATCATGGTATTAAACAAGAACATTATAGGGAGGGGGGATTAAAGGGTATGAGAGTTACACTCATAATGGTGTGTAGAGTAATGGAGTATTAACGAAATATTATGGAGAAGATGGGTGGGGGTAACTTAATTCCTAAGAGTTATGGACATCTACCATAAAAATATTATTTTATAACAATATCTGAATTTTACCTACTATGATAAGAGAGTCATTTGATTATGTAGATCGAGAATATTGACCGATCTTAAATATATGTCGTGACAAATTGACAATGTTTGATAGTTTGTAGTATATATGAAGTGAAATTGTAAAATAATGTATGGAAGGTGTTAAATATTAAAAACGTTGGCATACTTGAATCCAAGGTGGACATGTTAAAAAAAATAAGATTGACCATTTAGAATAGTCAGTATCCATGAAGCTACTGAGGAAAAAGTACATGTCTAAACATATATTTCTTTGTATACAATAACAATTATTTGTATTTGGTAAAATGGTTCCGTGGATCCTGTACTTGTTTTCGTTTGTAAAGTGGACACTTCAACATAGCTCTTTGTAATTTGAACTTCTCAACTCATCAAAATCCACCATTTTGAACCCTTCTTATGCATATATGACATTAAATTATTGAGTTAGCAAAACGTGTGTTTACACACATTTTTAAGAGCGTGATTCAGTATTTTTAATTTAAAAATATTTTTAAAAATAAAAAATTTTAAATTTTAAAAAATAAAATAAAAAAGGTTTGAATTCAAGACCCCCTTCCCCAACCGGCTAACCCCTCCCCCTCCGTCCAACACCCCCCATCCCGTCCAGCACCCACCCATCATCCAACACTCTTCCCCATCTCTCCCCCACCCCACCCCTACCCTACCCCCACCCCACCTCCATCCAGCATCCCCTACCCTATCTAGCACCCTCCCTCATCCCTAACCCCCACACAATACCACCGCCAACCAACGCACCACCACCACTACAACTCCAGTCAACCTTTCCTCCCCTCTCCCAGCTGTTCTCATCCCCCCACCACAATACCAGTCAATCTTTACTCCCCCCCAACCAAGCTATCCCCGTCCCACCACCACCAGACCGATAACTCTTTCCCCTTTCGCCTGCCCCCACCCATCCACCACTACCACATCAGCCAAACTCCTCCCCCATATAAATTTTAATTTATATTATAAATTAATTAAGTTAAATTAATAAAATATAAGTTATTATTTTAAATTTTTAAATAATGATGGACATGAATTTTATTTGAAAAATAAATTTTAAGTTTATTATTTTATTTTTATTTAATGGTAAAGATGATATTTTTAAATTATGGTAGAGATAAATTTTTGTTGTTGAAGTTTTTGATTATATGATATATAGGAGAAATCGCAAGTCAAAATCTCATCATCGTTGTCGAAGCTTTTGATTTTATAATATAAATTATGAGATTTTATAATTTTGAATCATAATTTTATGATATATAAATTTTGATTTATATTATAAATGATTAAATTCTATTAATATGATATAAATTGTTATTTAAAATTTTTAAATAATGATGGAGATGAATTTTTTTAAAAAAATAAATATTTAATTTATTATTTTATTTTTTGTTTAATATTATTGATTAATAATTCAATAAATTAATTAATGAAGATATTATGACATGTCAGTGAAGTGGATATGATGTGGCATTTTTTAAGGAGAGTGAGCCACAAACATGGTCAGAAGGGTTCAAAATGTTGGATTTTGATGGTTGAGGGTTGAAGAGTTCAGATGACAAAGGACTAAGTAAATTGTCCACTTTATAAACAGGAATAAATACAAGGGTCCACGAAACCATTTCGCCTTTGTATTTTTCCCAAATTATTTATGAATAATATCTTTTAAGTAATGTCGATATTTTCGCACCTCACAAGCTTTTTCTCGAATTTTGAATCCTGTATTTTTCTATCAGACAATACTGAGGTGAATTTTGCATTTATAGCTAGCAAGCTTCACATAAGGATATTCATATTCATATCTTTTAAAATAAAAACACTTGACAGAGTATTACGACACTAGTTAATCATAGTAACATCTAAGGGATCGTTTGGTAAAATGTATAAAAGTAATGTTGAATAGAGTGTATTGATAGTGCTTGCATTAGTAATGTTTGTATTAGATATGTCGGTATTAGTTATGCCGACAACATTTCTTACACTCTGTTAGTTTTGATGTATTAAAAATAAAGTGCAAAATATAATTTTTATCAAATACTATTTCTTTACTAAAATACCCTTTATTTAGCATTCTAAACTCTCTTTCCAATTTTGTATAAAAAATGAAAACTCTTCTTCACTTATCTGGAAGATGTTACATTTCATAGAAAGGTCAGACTTTAAACTGAAATATAAAATTAGCATTCTACCCTAATGTTCACTTCGTCTAAACCAAAAATTCTAGGAAACGAAATCAACAAATTTTTTACCAAAAAAAAAGAAGAAGAAAGAAACTGGAAAAACAAAAAAAATTAAACAAAGAAAACATTTGAGCAAGTTGTAATATTCCACTCCCTTTGGCATAAAAGATTCAAAAGATAAGCTACTTTGCAATAATTTTATATTATTTACAAGATTCAATTTTCTCTGAAATGAGTGTACTTTTAAAACAAGAACAGAAAAGGAATTGGGAAAAATTGGAGGGGTAAATTAGTCATTTAATAAGTTAATGCATATGTTGAAAGTTTTGTATTATAAATACTTAGAAAAATGGTGTGTTGAAAGTTTTTTATTACTAATACATAAAAAATAGTGGTATTAGTTGTGCATAGCATAATACACAATAGAGTGTATAACTAATGTTTGCATAAGTTATACATAGATTGAAAAATATACCTAACAAGGTATTAGCAATACATAGAGCTAATGCATATATTAGTTCTTTTATGACACAATATATAAACAGGACCTTTAACTTGACACCAAATTATAACTATGACACCAATACACAAGTAGGTCCTTTAACAATACAAAATCTGAACAAAAAAAATACTTTAATCCTACCTGAACAAATATGTGTATACACTCAAAACCAAGCGCGTCAGAGTTAGAATTGAAGTGTTTTTTTTGTTCATCTTTTGTATAGTTACAGGGCCTATTTTGTGCACTGACAAAGTTAAAGGTCATACTTATAATGTGTCTTTTTTTTTAGGTGGCAGCATCTGAGTTGATTACTAATCCACGTAGGAGCGATTGAGTTTCACGTGTGTAAGTTGCAGAATTAGAGTGTTTGTTTGTTCAACTTTTATATTGTTAAAGGGCCTACTTGTGCATTGGAAAAGTTAAAGTTCATAGTTATAATTTGGTATCAAGTTAAAGGTCTTGTTAATGTATTATGCCTTCTTTTATCACACTATACCAAACTACCCATAAATGGTAAAGTTGGCAGCAATGTTCTTTACTTACTGAAGGAGAGCCTTGGAGTAACTGGTAAAGTTGCTGTCATGTGAACAGGAGGTCACGGGTTCAATCCTTGGAAACAGCCTCTGGAAGAAATGTAAGGTAAGGCTGTGTACGATACACCTTTGTGGTGGGGCCTTTCCCCGGACACCATGCATAGCGGCAGCTTTAGTGCACCGGGCTGCCCTTTTAATATTCTTTACTTACTGTGGCATAGGTTATCAAGGTATGTCGAAGAATCCAAGAGCTAAAGCAATCGAAGGTGATTTAGAAGAAGCATTATATTTGGAGCGATAGAAAAGAGATACCGACTATTTGATCAAGAAGAGGGATTGAAGTGACATGAAATCTGCAGGTTAATTTTTTCACTTCTAGGATGGAACGAAGTCAAATTATGCATTTTTATGAATTATCAAGCACTAATCATCGGCTTACTGAGACATCAATCGTAATTTAAGGGGTTAGCAATATATTTCACCTTCCTCATTTGTATTTTAGATATTTACCACTGCTATATTACTAATTAAATAAATTCTTCATCTTTACATGTCCAAAAGATGTTGAATTTAAGTATTTAACTATTGTATTTATCTTTATTATTCAAACAAATACCTTATTTAGTGTAATGTTTAAACTCATTAAAGTGTATATATGTATACACACACCGACACACACACACACACCTTTTTTTTAAATAATTATGTAAATTCATTATCTCTCATCTTAATAGAAGTAAATTATGTTAAAAAAGATTACCCACTTATACTCCTCCTTCATTCAAAATTGACTTCATCTTCTTCGGCAAAAAGAAAAATGAACATAGTGAATCAACATCAATATCAATCGGGCTAATACTGATTACTTTCTTTTTATTACAACGAAATATTAATTGACATCAAATAATAATTAGTTTATTTTTAATATGTACGGTGATAGTTTTCATTCAATATCCATTACTTACACTAAAAAAGTTGTGTATCATACAACACCATTTTTCTTATCAATTGTGAGATTTATAAAACTCATTTCATACAAATGTGAGTATGTGACATATACAAAACATTCATCAATACCTTTTTAATATCAATTTCATATATTGAACACTCAAAAAATATTACTTGAGTATGAAATGAGTATATTAACTGAATTCAGCAAAGTTATTAAACTAATTCATTGATATCATATTATGTCCCATTTTCATACACTAAAAAGAATTATGAGAATACATCATTTGTATGTATAATCTTATATATCAATTCCATAAATTTAGACCCCAAAAATTGAAAATCATTTAAAAGATGGCTTTGTTATATATAAATTGATTTCAACTTATCCGTTCAAAATAATACATGACTACTAGATTGTATACAATTTTCACAGATTAAAAATTACATCATTTGTATGTAAAATCTTATATACCAATTCAATTAATTTAGACCCCAAAAACTGAAAATAAACTAAAAATATGACTTTGTTATATATAAATTGATTTTAACTTAATCGTTTCAAATAATACATGAATACCAAATTGTATACAATTTTAATTAAAAAAAATTAATTATTAACATATAATACTTAGTGACATCAATTTTCATACAACAATTCTTCCACCAATATTATTGCAAATTCAAAATCCATTACTTAAAAATTAAAGATATTGCACAATAATTCATAACTACAAAGAGAATAGGTCAGAAGAAACAGTGGAGAGAGAAGGAGAATATTCGTTTTAATTTTTAAAAATTGAATATAAATATAATTGAAAAAACAAAAAAAATTATGCTCCTTAATAGGTTCCATAATTTTAGACTATACAATAACTAAATCCTATTAAAATGAAATTTTATTTTTAACAAAAATACAAAAAATCATTTTCTCCTTTTAATTTTTATTTTAAATTTGATATTAATTTATTTTTTTATTTTAAAAGTTTCTATAGTTGCAATGTAAGAAGTATTTCTATTATTTGCAATATATAATCTAAGGATCTATATTTCATTTTTTTCTCATAAGAATTTCGTTCTTTTTCATTTCCTCTCTTTTCATTTTTTTCCAAGTCATTGCTTGGATTGGAGACACATGTTATAGTTTAAAATTAATTAATTAAAATAAAGTCTTAACTATAGTTAAAATAATGATTTACTTTCATGTATTTACTCCTAAAATATTTTTAGAATCCCACAATTCTAACTCTATATTATATCTTAGCCATATATCTTTCCTAAATATATTAAAAACTTTATTTTCTTCCCTAGAGTAAATTATTTCCAAAAGTCGATTGAAAGAATCTCTACTTTTTGTCATTCCTTAATATGTTCATGCTATCATCATTCAATAATAGAAAAATGAGTAGACTTAAATCAATAGTAATAAAATTTAGAGAAGTTTACAAAATAACATTTGCCAAATAAAAATTAAAAAATGTCGTGATATATTTTAAATTTAGGAGAAAAATAATTTTAAGCACTGCAACTTTTCCATACTCTCTTAAGGTGGATCCACTATCATACATAGCACATCGTCTTTTAAATATTTGAATTTTTTTTAAAAGAAAACATATACTATTAAAAATAACATATCTTCAAAGGATATAATATAAATTTAGAATTGTTGATTATATGGAAGTATTAATTATTTTAACAATGGTTAGAACTTTACTTTAATTAATTAAATCTCAACTATTAATTTTAAATTATACCATCCGTCTTTAATCCAAGCAAGAAATTGGAGAAAATGGAGGGAAGGGAAATGGAGAGGATCTAAGTCCATATAATATAATAAGTAGGCGAAACACATCGGCATGTACTTCTACTTTGGCAACTCAACTAGTCTTTGTTCATTTTAAATATCTAAACTAGTGTTCTACTGTGTTATTTTGATATTCTTTTGACAATTAGAAAAATAAATTAGGAGAGTGTAATACACTTGATGATCTATGGCAAGCAATAAATTAAATAACAACATGTAACATTTTAACTAAAAAAAATATTTTAAAATCTTAAACAATAACTGTAACGCTCCGAGAGTACACCCTAGACGCCACACAGTGCTTACAGCGCCGAAGGACCACAAGCTAACCCATGATGGTACCTGCTGTGAGTACTGAATAAAATAACAAAGAACATCTGAGGAATTTAACTAAAAATGTCATAAGGTTTTAAAATATTAAAACAATCTCTGAGTTAATGAGCCTGAAAATAACTGTCTAAAACCATACTGAAAAAACTATCAATAACAATTGATAACTGACTAACTACCTGAAAGTGTCTGAAAGCTTCTAACTAAACGACTATGAAGTTGATGGGACAAGTCCCCAACTAACTTCGACTGACTGCTAAAACTGAGATACTGAAATCAACATAATAGGTCCTCAAAATCTGAGGACTCACCACTACTGATGCTGTTCCACTCTAATGCGCTGGAATGTCTAAATGTGGTCTGGAACCTAAGTGTCCGAATCTATGATATGAGACATCATAGCAAAAGAAATAAGTATGCGGTCAATACGTTGAATGTACTGGTATGCTAAATGAGGTTAGGCTGAATACATGGGCTAACTGTGCATGATAATAGTAATAACACACATGTGTGTAAATAATAAAATCTTGCTGAGTAAGACTAATAACTAACTGTCTGAATAACATGAGATAACCGAGGAAGAATGCATGAAAAACTATAGAGACTGAGAATGTATGACCAGGCTTAACATATGTTGCTAATATAGTCTATAAACTGAGATACTAAAGTACCGATAACTGGATAATTAGTATCTATATGCTATGGTCAAGATAAACAGAACTGAATTCTAATTGAGTACTGGAACTGAAACTGTGGGAGATATAATCTAACCAACATATCCCAATATAGATTGATTAGGGTCAAACCTATAGCCCTTGTTGGAAGGATGTTAATACCATGCCCCGAGTTACTAATAATGACTAGGTCAACCCTAATCTGGCAGGAAGACTCATGAGATGTATATATGTATGTCAATCCTAGACTGACAGGAAGACATATCAACCTATGCTAGCTACGTTGTTCTGTAACTCAGGGACTTTTACTAAGGGTCACACCCTAAGTTGGCAGGAATGCCCCATCCCTGGGTTCACTTGGTGCTGAATCCTACTCCCAACTGAATCAACACTGATCACTAAACTAGGATAATCTTGATTGAACTTGCACTTCCCATGTTAAATGGCCGAGTACTATTGCTTATGTTATGAATGGGACCCTTCTATAACTACTGAAAACTAAGTAAACAACTAAATTTCAGGTATCACAACCCCCAGAACTCGATATCATAACAATAGGAAAACATGAAACCTTAGAAAACCATAATAGGAAATCACTACTCAGAATCCATCACTTTGGTATTTCATCAAACACATGGGAGACATGAATTTAAACATAGGAATAACTTTAACCATGATGAGACAGCATGGTCACATGGCAAAATCATAAACTGTGGATTTATTCTGAATTCTCATGAACATGATATGGGAACCAGAATATTTAAAACATACAATAATGCATTCCACTTGAAATAATTTATAATCTTAACTTGAAATTTAAATGGTAAGAAATTCATGGACTTAAACATGGGAATGGGTGAAACATATGGGAATAACATAATTGCAATACTAAAACTATACTCAGGGTTTTAACAATGAAATTTCATGCTTCAAACATGTAAGGGTTGCTTTCAATAAAAACAGATTATAAACATCATGTATAATTGAAATTCATAAAAGCTGTATGGAGATAAATCATTATAAACATGTAATTTTATAATTTAAAATATAAAAGATGGATTCTTAGACTCCATGGGTGAAAAGGGCCCATGGATGACCATCTAACATACCTTGAAACTTAAATCTTGAAAGAGAACAACTTTCTTGGATTGGAACATTTGTGTTCTTGGTTTTCTTGAAGGAAGATCTTGAATCTTGAAGAGGCTACGCTTTTGTCCTTGAGAGAGAATGGTTTCTTTTGAGATGATTTGTGAATAAAGGTGAACAAATATGCTTTTTGGGGCTTTAATCATGTGTTATGGACCCATTTGGTGAAGTTAAAAGACACAAATACCCTTAAAATATGGAATCCAAAAGAAGTAAAATAGGGCCAGGCGATGGAGCGCGTGTCACGGGCTAATCACGTGCCCTCACTGCCTCTCTCATGAAAATGGCTATAACTTTTTGCTTGTGTATCAAATTAAGGAAAAACTGTTATTATTGGAAAGATGACTCAATTATCTACAATTTGGTGGGTCTTGAGATTCAAAATTATATGTATATAAGAAGTTATAGATGTTCAACTTAGATTCTTGTAGAATCGAATACCAAACTTTGGACGAATCAAAGGATCTTAGCTTAACTTTGTTCTAAGCGATTCTTATGAGTATTTTTCACCTCGAAATCACTTCACACACTTAGATAAAGATCATGACATGTGTATTCAAAAGAAATTCATGGAATTAGAGTCAATATAAGTAACAACAACGCTTCAAAATCTAGCCCTAAAATATGGAGTATTAAATTATCTCTTCCTTGGAATTATTCATCCTCGAATGAGACTTGTTAGACTGAGAGTTCCAAGGAAAATAAGATCATATTCTTAACATTCATGACTTGAAACGTGACTTGGAATATGACTGCATAACTGAATCTGAGAATAATACGTAAACTGAACTGATTTCTTGAACACATGCAATGACTTGAGAATTGTTATAAAGCTGAGATAGAAATGAGAAAGTTAACTTATAAGTAAACATTACTTCAAGATGGATCTTGTTTTGTAAAGAAAATATGAGAGATTTAGTACATAAAAAACTTAGGGGTATTACAACATCTCCCCCTTGGGATAGTTCATCCCCCGAATGACACTGACTTGGCTGAAATTGTAAGACCCCGTAAAATTTTAAGTTTAACTTAGTCCTTTAGAGCATGAACCAGATTTAGAAATTTCAGCGAAGTGTTTACACTTAGAATTTATTTTATTAGACTTCATAAGCTGGTGATCTTATTTCACGATCCTTATGACCTTAAAATATCGATCCTTGGATTAAATCATGATCAAGTATGTTAATAGGTCACTTTGAGTAAGTTTTAAATTTTTCAAACCACGTTTGAATCAAGTTTGGATGACCAAAATAGTGGGTCGATGTGATCTCGATGTGTCGCATCACCCATCGCATCGACAAATATTTTCCCAGTATCATAGTGCACATTCCAGTGAACCAGCGTAAACTCGATATGACACGTCAGTCTGTGTGTCACTGGGCATAATTTCTACTCTTTTAATTTTGAATCCAGAAGGGTAAATGGGTTTTTTCCCACCTTATATCAGTCCCCCAAACACGAGAGTAAGCCTCTCTAAAGGAAAAATACCTTATTATTTCTCAAAGTTTCTCATGAACAAATAGTAGGGGAATTCAATTTCAAATTCACGCTTCAAGAACGCACCATCAATCTTCACGCATTTAACTACCAAGGTATGTTAGATGTTCATCTATGGGTTTCTTTCTTTCACCCATAGAGTCCAAAAATCTTTTTTTAAAACTACAAGTTCATGATTTCCTGATTACATATTAGAATTGAATTGTGTTCATGTATAAATTGATGTTTGGGGTTTAATTCCATGATTTATTACAAATTTTTTGAAAAATAAATAATTATGGATTGAATTATGTGATCTTCATGTTAAACTATTGAACTACAATTTGAATATAGTAGCCATGATATAATTACATATTTATTGTTATATGAAACAACCATGCTCCCTAAGTGTTTGTTAAAATGCTTAGGTGAATTGACTAGTGAAAGCATGACATGCTATTATGTGATTCCATTCATGCACAAGTTCATGTATATCAAGTACTTGATAAAATGTCTACATAAATGCAATTGTTAGTAAGAAAGTGCTATTATGTTTTTAAGGTCATGCTATTCTTCACTTTTCATGCTATCAAGTCCTGGGGGTATTCGATACCCAAAAATTTAGCTATTGACCTAGAGCTGTAGTAGTCATAAGATAGTCTCAGAAATATCACAACCAGTAGCATTCAGTTAGTACAGAACCCAGTATATTCAGTCAGACATCAATACTCAGTGAACTCGGTCCAGTTCAATCAGTTAACATGATCCGTAAGAGTTCAGTCCATCTTAGTATAGTTTAGAAATCCATTCAGTGTCTATTTTAGTTAGGAGTAGGATTCAACATCAAGTGAACCCAAGGATGGGGACTCTCCTGGCAGCAGAGGGTGTGATCCTTAGAAGAAGTCCTTGTGTTCCAGATCTATGTAGCCAGTGTAGGTTGAGACATCAACCTACCAGATTGAGGGTTGATGAGGTGTCTTACCTTCCAAATTGAAGGTACCACCGTTCTCATTCAGAGCACCTTCCAGATTATAGGTGACTCTTCAGCTTGTCTTTACCCATGGCACGGTACTGCCACCCTTCTAGATAGGGTTACATGTTGGACCCCAATCAATTTAGAGAGAGACATGTCGGTAAGATGATTACCTCCCACAGTTTAAGTTTTAATCTTAGCATAGAATTCATTTCAGTTCTACAACATCAGGGCTGTCAGACACAGTTAGTCAGTATCAATAACTTAGTTAGTAGTAATCTCAGATATCATTTACTCAGTTATCAGAACCCAATACTCAATTTTAGTAGAAGCTCAGATATAGTATACTATATACACATATGCACAGTATTTCATACTCAGTAATTTTAACAGATTCAGTTATCCATGTGCTCTCATATTCAGTTATTCTATATCATTTAGGCAGTTACTGTTCATTCATATAAACCCCAGTATTTAGCCTTACCACATCTAGTATGCCAGTATATTCCACGTACTAATACATACTTTTTTTACACTATGATGTCTCATATCATAGGTTTGAACGCTCAGGTTCCTGACCGCGCTTAGCTAGATTCAACCAGCAGTATTAGATTACAGCAGTGAGTCCTCATCTATCGAGGATATTCTTACATTTTAGTATTTTAGTAGTTCAGTACATGACTAAATTAGTTAGGGGCTTATCCTATCAACTCTATGTTCAGACAGTTAGAGGCTTTCAGGCTAAACTATTTCAAATAGATGTTAACATTTTAGTATTTATTTATCAGTATTTGATTTCACTTATGAACCCTAGGGAAGATTCAGCTTAATTTCTGCATTGTTACAGTGTTATTATTATTCAGTGATTACAGCAGGTACTAGTCATGGGTTAGCTTGTGGTTCTTAGGGATTATGAGCATCGTGTGATGTTTGGGGTGCAGAATTAGGGTGTTACAAACTTGGTATTAGAGCCTAAGGTTCAATAGAGTCCTAGTGAGTCTGAAAGACGTATCTAGTAGAGTCTTGTGCATGGGTGTGTAGCGCACCATACTTATGGACAAGAGGCTATGAGGTATTTTTAGGAAAATTTTCCCTTATTTTAGTATTCATATTATCCAAGTGAGCATGAGCTCAAGTTACACTCTCAGTCTAATCCTTTTCTAACTTCTATTTACAAAACATGCCCCCCAAAAAGAACAACGGAAGGAGAACAAGAAACTAGCCAGCACCTCCACCCATTTAGGCAGATCTCCTGGATGAGCATGTCTCCCACGCAGAATTCAAAGCAGCTTTCACCACTCTAGCTCATTCTATGGCAGACCAGAATGAATGCCCATCTACCTTTCTGGCCAACCCAGTGGCTAATAGTACTGTAGCTAGAATTCAGGACTTCAACCAAATGAACCCTCCATTATTTACTGGGTCTAATTCAGATGAGGACCCATAGGAATTCCTTGATCAGGTAAAGAAAGTCACAGGTATTATGTAGGTGGAGGATAGGTTGAGTGCTGAGTTGTTTTCATATCATTTGCAGGATATGTCTCACTTATGGTTCAAATATTGGAAGATAGAGAGGGCCATAGATGCAGGGCCCATAGAATAGGAGGAGTTTTTCGCTGCTTTTCTGGATAGGTTGTTCCCATTGGAGTTGAGAGAAGCAAAGTTTTTGGAGATTATTAATATTAAGTAGGGCAACATGATAGTAAAAGTGTACTCTCAAGTTTACTCAGTTAGCCAGATACACTCCTCATGTGGTAGCAAATTGCAGAGCTAAGATGAGTAAGTTTATGTCAGATGTCTCTAACATTGTGGTCAAGAAGTGTAGGACCGCAATGCTGATTAAGGAGATGGACATATCCAAGCTTATAGGTCATGATCACTAGATAGAAGAGACTAAAAATAAGGAGAAGGAGATGGAGAATAAAGGAGCTAAGAATAGGTAGCTATAATTTTGCTCAGCCTAAGTCATAGGGTGGAAATAGTCCTTAGTTTTGCTCAAAATCTTTAGTTCCAGTTCCCTCCTCAGCCAGTGCTCCAGTTCCAAAATTTAGAGATGACAGTAAAGACAGGGCACCAGGACCTAAACCTCAGGGTAGTGTTAGCAGTGCCCGAACAAACCCTCTTTGCCAGAGATGTGGTAGAAACCATCAGGGTGTCTACAGAGCTGGCAGCCATGTGTGTCTTAGATATGGAAAGATAGGCCATAGAGTCAAATATTATCCTCAGTAAATAAATCAAGGTTAGTATAATCGTCCTTCAGCTCAGTCCGATCGCCCGAATTAGTAGGGTGCCGCTTTCAGTGCCACTAGTGGGCAACACCCAAAATGACTATGCACTTCAGTTCTGACAAGATCAAGAAATTTCTCCTGATATGGTCACTAGTACATTACAAGTTTGTGATTTACATGTTTAGGCTTTGCTAGATCCAGGAGCTTCTTTGTCCTTTGTAACTCCTTATATAGCTGTTGACTTTGGAGTCTTTCCCAAAATCTTAGCAGAGCCCTTC
The DNA here is from genome assembly GCF_002878395.1 of Capsicum annuum. Classification (NCBI taxonomy): domain Eukaryota; kingdom Viridiplantae; phylum Streptophyta; class Magnoliopsida; order Solanales; family Solanaceae; genus Capsicum; species Capsicum annuum. Next base: position 95,274 of record NW_025840711.1, on the reverse strand, counting down.
TCACTCTCTACCCCAGTGGGTTAATCTATCATAGCCCAGTGGGTATACTAGAACTTCCCAGTTATGGTATCTCAGAAAGTTACTTAAGTAGACTTAGTAGAATTAGATATGGCTTCATTTATGCTATGCTTCAGTTGAATACAGAAACATAATTGTCTATTTTCAGTTCTCGAATTAACTTGTCCTCGAATGGAGGAGTAGTCCTTTAGCGCTTACGGGTTGATAATTCTCAACTTACATGTCAATTTAGTGAAAGGCGGTCGTCGTCAATATATTTACCCAACTTTAGAGTCGGGGTCGAAGACACTAGAAACAATATGAGTGGCAATTAAACTAATTTGAATCTATAGCTACAAGTTTAATTGAAAAAAATGTTGCGAAAAGATAAAATGAGGGGTTTTATCAATCAAACAATAATTAAAGTTTTGACTTGCTTTAGAACTCAAAGCTAAAATTTCAATGGTTAAAATCAATGATAAAGAGAAACTAGGGTTGTGATCACTATGATTATTAATTTTCATTAAATAATAACTATAGTATCAGGTTCTCGTGACTTGTGGAAAATACCAAACTATCAGTTTTGACAATTCATCTAAGTGTTTCTCAACCTACTTAGATGTTGAACTCCCTAATTCTCTCAAACTTAGGAAATCATTCTATTCATACTGATTTTATCTCAAGTTGATCAATCTTGTTAAATCATTAATCAATAGATGGGAGCTTAACCTTCCCAAATCCTTGTTGATAATTCACTACCTTTAGTTTATTTATCAGTTCGAGCAAATCAACATAAGGCAGGATATATTGTTTGAAACTATTAAATAACAATCATAACAAAGGAATTATCAAGATGTCTCCACAGTCACTTAAATCCTAGCCAATTACTAAATCCATAGAGGACTAATCATAGATCCTACAACCCTAGTTTTGGATTTTAGTTCCACTTGAGAAAGAAAGAGATAGCAACAATTATATTCATCATTCAAAGTAATTAAACATACAAAAGATGAAGTCTAAAGTTGATTTTCTTCAAGTTCAAGAGAAAAATCTCAAAACCCAATCAAAGAGTTGAATATTGAATTCTATGTTAAGAGCCCCTAAAGAGAGGTAAAGTAGTATTTGGAATAAGTTCAAGATGTTAAGCCCCTCAATGAAACTCTAAAAGCTGCTATTTATATCCGTAACTTAAGAAAAATTCAAAATTAAAAATTTAGATTTTTCTCCTTAGCTGACGACATGTCTCTATTTTCTTGTTCTCTGCCTTAATGTGATGACATGTCTGACGGATTATCAGGGAGTTGATGACTTATCAGATATGTCATCAACTCCTCTTCCTATTTCAAGTGTTGCTGCCTTCGGCTGAAGACGAACCTGACGAATTATCAAAAGTTTGACGACTTATCAAATATTACCGTCACTTTTCTAATTCAGTTTCTGAACACTGCCTAAGGCTGACAATAGTCCTGATGACTTATCATAGAGTTGACGACTTATCAGACAAGTTGTCAACTATAATTTTATGGCTACTTGTTCCAAATTTGCCTTTTTTGTCTTCATTGTCGTTGTTTTTCTTGCATCTTGACTTTCCTGCAATATCAATAAGAAAGCAATCAAAAATGACAAAGTTGCTTTTGACTTTACAATTATTTCTAGTTAAAAGTGTCAAATGTGTTAGCATTAGCTCACATATCGACACCCTCAACTTAAAACAATTTCTTGTCCTCAAGCAACTTAAACATAACTAAGAGGATACAAAGCACATTCAGTAGTCAATCATCCATTTTAGCTCAAAACATATTTTCCATCTCCAAGGTCAATCATCCCAAACTCAACTGTGCATATTACTGAAAAGGAACAATGCAACACAAAGGAATCAAGTTATGGAATCTACTCAGCAACAACAAACATGAATGTACCAATATTACACTACCCAAATATGTTAGCAACTAGCAGCATAACCAATGTGCCCTTCTAATAAAAAAGTCCCTCCTCACTCATATAAGAAATAACATATGTAATCATGGGGACAACCAATAAACACTCACTCTCAAAAAGAAGTTCCATTCAATGTATGCCAAATACCATATGCTTGCCCTTATTTTCAATACCAAGGTTTTCAGACAGGTAAGCTGGGATCACTATAGGTCTTTTTCTTCGGCTTGTAATGTAGGCTAAGAGCTGGTATGATAATCGATGATATTTAAGGTGACTAAGCCTCCTTGGTACTACACTAAATTTTGGGGTCTCACTTATTTACCTTTACCTTATTCCCTCCTTTCTTGATCACACATACTCCGGATGGGTGCGGTCTTTTTGACAATCATTTCTTTTTTTTCGCAACTTTTTTTTTCTTAATCTTTTTCCACCGCACCCAGCTTTTTATTCTTTTTTTTATTCTAACTTTATTTATACTCATTTTACATCACACGCCCATATAGTATCCATGCTCAACTTAGTCTATTTACCTAAGTCAAAGTGCATAATGTCCAAGGAGGACCAGGGCCAAAACAGGTTCATTGTGATACAAATGGGAAGGTGATAGGTATAATAAAAAATTAGGCATTCAAGCTCAAAATCAGGATCAAGGGATATTATTCACACATGGAAGGTCATTTAGGCTAAAAATGGACAAATATCAACAACGGCCTATGATCCTTTCCTAACCGCTATACTATAACTAAGGCAAGACCAACCGGACAAGTTCTGGATTTAACACAGAACAGGAACTAGATAGTATCTCACACACATATGGCACAAAGGTACATCACAAGCTACTACCCATTCGGTTCATGCAATTGTTTAGCAATGGTTTTCATGTCACTAGTACTACTGCCATAACAAGATACACAGTGGTCACACATAAATGCATATCACACAGTTATAAAATAGAACCTTGGAGAGGTGTTCAAAAATCAACAAAAATATATTAACTGCCTAAGGTACTTATTTTTTCCCTAGTTAACCATAACACATCACAAAACAAACATAATACGCCTAAATATGCCGGATATAATAGGAACAAGACTCTGGGGAAAAGATGCACGACAATAAAAACCCCAAGAGGACATCAACACCCATAAGTAGCCCCACCCTCAACTTAAAATCATGCAATATCCCCAATGTGTCAAACCAAAACAAAAGAATTAGAAACATACTTGTGACACCATGGGTGCGAAGATCTAATGTCAATCATATAATATGAATACAAACAACAAAATACCTTGGGTTGCCTCCCAAGAAGTGCCTAATTTAGTGTCGTGGCACGACCCAACTCAGCTTTTTCCTCCACCTTGAGGATAGGACTTTCACCCCCAACTTAGAGTCCATCTTCTTGCATCGATCATAGGGGATGGTATAAAAATTAAGAAGTCTAGTAATGGATTGAGCATTGTAAACCACTTGGCCTTAAAGTGAGGTGTGTTTTTGTGTTGCTTGTCTAATGTAAAATCAAGAATATAGGATTCTTGTTCCTCATCTTCACACTCTTCCACTATTTTAAATAATTCCACAGACAAGATATCATCTTAACATAATGTAGAAAAGTGCTTTGAATGAGGTCCAATCAATCCTACTTCAAAATTTACAGTATCTACTACACACTCACTTTTATTTACCTTCTCGACATTTTCACTTCGAATTGGGCTAGAGCCTTTATTAGAGATTTTTTTTTGTTTCTTCTTTTGCCTTTAGCACCATGTCCTCAATTTTGGCATCAACTCTCATGGTTAGTTTGGTTGGTTGGGAAATCACTAAGGGTTGCTCAACATCAAGCTCAACATCAATATAGGGTTCTTGCTCCTCATCTTCGCACTTTTACATTATTTTAAATGATTCCATAGACAAGATATCATCTAAACATAATATAAAAGAATGATTTGAATGATTGACCTCTATATCCATCTTCTCATAAATGATTGGCTTCATGTCTTGACTCATATCACATATGATATCATACATTTCTTTCTGGAGATCCAACATTCATTGAAACATAGCTTCAATGCCACTCTTCTCGGTGCTTCGTTATTCTTTTTCTTAAACATAAGACCTATCCAACTCATAAGAAGAACTAGAATTTGGGTTAGCGCAATAGGGGAAGGGGGAATTTGGGAAATCACTTTAATGTCTATCTTGACCACCACATAATGAACAGTCATACTCTTGGTAGGATGGAGATGGTGCACACATCTCTCTCCGTGGAGCATATCTATAATCTTGCTAAAAGTGAGGTATATCACAATATGGACATGGATCATCAAGATAATATTTCCAACCACCAAGCTCATGTTCATTCCACGATGCCATAGTAATAAGTAAACTAAAATAAAAATCTACCTAACACTAGAAATAAAAGAAAGCTAAAAACAAATATTTACAAGTTTGAATTCAAGAAAATAGGCTAAAATTCTGAACCAACTCAATACACCAAATTATTCCCCAGCAACAGCGTCATTTTTTATAATGCTCAACTTACACGTCAATTTAGTGCAAGGTGGTCGTCGTCAATATATTTACCCAACTTTGGAGTCGGGGTCGAATCCATAAGGAAAAATGTGAGTGGTGATTAAACTAATTTGAAACTATAGCTATAAGTTGAATTTAAACAAATATTGCGCAAAAGATAAAATGGGGGGTTTTATCAATCAAACAACAATTGAAGTTTTGACTTTCTTCAGAACTCAAAGATATAATTTCAATGGTTCAAATTAATGATAAAGAGAAACTAGGGTTGTGATCACTATGATTATTAATCCCTATTAAATAATAACTATAGTATCAGGTTCTCGTGACTTGTGGGAAACACTAAACTATAAGTTTTGATAATCCATCTAAGTGTTTCTCAACCTACATAGATGTTGAACTCTCTAATTCTCTCAAACTTAGGAAATCATTCTATTCATACTAATTTTATCTCAACTTGATCAATCTTGTTACAACATTAATCATTAGATAGGAGCTTAACCTTCCCAAATCCTTATTGATAATTCGATACCTTTAGTTTATTTCTCAGCTCGAGTAAATCAATATAAGGTGGAATTTATTGTTTGCAACCAATAAATAACAATCATAACAAAGAAATTATTAAGATGTCCCCACAATCACTTAAACCCTAGTCAACTATTAAATCCATGGAGGAATAATTAGAGATCCTACAACCGTAGTTATGGGTTTTAGTTTCACATGAGAAAGAAAGAGATAGCAACAATTATATTCATAATTCAAAGTAATTAATCTTATAAAAGATGAAGTATGAAGTTGATTCTCTTCCAAGCTCAAGAGAAAAATCTCAAAACCCAATCAATGAGTTGAATATTGAATTCTAAGTTAAGAGTCCCCAAAAAGAGGTAAAGTAGTCTTTGGAATAATTTTAAGATGTTAAGTCCCCTCAATGAAACCCTAAAAGCTGCTATTTATATCCATAACTTAAGAAAAATTCAAAATTCAAAATTCATATTTTTCTCCTTAGCTGACAACATGTCTAACGGCTTATCAGAGATCTGATAGCTTATCAGACATGTCTTCAGACATTTATCCATTTTCTTGTTCTCTACCTCAATGTAAAGACATGTCTGATGGCTTATCAGGGAGTTGACGACTTATCAGATATGTCGTCAACTCCACTTCCTATTTCAAGTGTTTCTGCCTTCAGCTGACGACGAACCGGATGACTTATAAGAAGTCTGACGACTTATCAGATATTGCCATCACTTTTCTAATTCAGTTTCTGAACACTGCCTAAGGCTGACGATGGTCTTGACGACTTATCACAAATTTGACGACTTATTAGACAAGTCATCAACTATACTTTTATGGCTACTTATTCCAAATTCGCCCCCTTTGCCTTAATTGTCGTTGGTTTTCTTGCATCTTGACTTTCCTACAATATAAAAGAGAAAGAAATCAAAAATAACAAAAGTTACTTAAGTCTTTACAATTATTTCTAGTTAAAATCCTCAAATGTGTTAGCATTAGCTCACACATCAGTGTCAGCTTATTTCTTAGCTTAGGGCGAGAAAAATGATATCTAAGGGATGTGTCTACCATTTCATTTGAGTTCAAGACTCTAGTTTAGAGACACCTAATCTGAAATCAGTGTCAGTAGCATGTGAATTTCCAGACGTATTTCCCAAAGATCTTCTCAGGGTTTCTCCTAAGAGGGAAATTGACTTTAGAATTGACCTTCTTCTAGATACTTAGCCTATCTCGACTCTACCATTTAGAATGGATCTAATAGAACTCATAAATTAAAAAAACAGTTGAAGGATCTCCTAGATAAGGGATTCATCAGACCCAACATTTTCCCTTGGGGTGCTCCAACTCTATTCGTGCATAAGAAAGAAGGTTCTCTTAGAATTTATATAGATTACCATCAGCTAAATAAAGTCACGTTCAAGAACAAGTATCCACTTTCCAGAATCAATGAATTGTTTGACCAGCTTCAGGGTACCAATTATTTTTCTAAGTTAGACCTCAGATCAAGCTATCATCAGCTCAGAGTCAGAGAATGTGACATTTTGAAAATAGCTTTTAGAACCCAAAATAGTCACTTCAAATTCTTAGTCATGTCATTTGGTCTAAAATATTCTCTAGTAGCTTTCATGAACTTGATAAACCCCGTGTTGAAGCAGTACTTGGACATGTTCGTCATAGACTTCATTGATGACATTCTTGTCTACTCCCACAGTGAAAGTGATCACGCAGACCATTTTAGAATAGTATTGCAAACTCTCAGAGCCCATCAGTTATTCTCAAAATTTAGTAAGTACAAATTTTGGCTAAGATCAGTAGCGTTACTTGGTCATATCATTTTTGGTGTTGGCATTAGAGTTGACCCTCCAAAAGACTGAAACAGTGAAAAACTAGCCTAGACCCATCTCTACATCAGATATCAAAAGTTTTCTGGGTTTGGATGGCTATTATCGATGGTTAGTAAAAGGGTTTTTGTCTATTGCATCCCCCATGTCCATATTGACTCAGAAGAAAGTCAAGTTTTAGTAGTCAAATTCTTGTGAAAAGAGTTTTCAGGAGTTGAAAACTCGATCACTATAGCCCCAATTTTGAATTTAGTGGATAGATCAGATGGATTTGTGGTATATTGTGATGCTTCCAGAGTTGGTTTAGGGTGTGTTTTGATGTAGAAAGGTAAGTTCATAGCCTATGCCTCTAGACAACTTAAGCCCCATGAAAATAACTACCCCACTCATGATCTTGAGTTAGTAGCTGTAGGGTTTACCACTATGTTTTGGAGGCACTATTTGTATAGGGTGCATGTTGATGTGTTCACAGACCATAAAATCCTTCAACATGTGTTTTCTTAGAAAAACCTAAACCTGTGTTAGAGGAGGTGGTCAGAGTTGTTAAAAGACTATGACATGAGTGTTCTGTATTATCTGGGCAAGGCCAATGTAGTGGTTAATGCTCTCAGTAGGATGTCTATGGGTTGTGTTGCTCATGTTGAAGATGGTAAGAAAAAGTTTGTTCAGGAAGTTCATTAGCTTTCCCGACTAGGTATCCGCTTAGTCGATTCAGTAAAGGGTAGCGTATGGGTATAGAATAGTTTGGAATCATCTCTGGTTTTTGAAGTGAAAGAAAAGAAGGATAGATATCCCAGTTTTGTTAAACTAAAGGAGTCAGTCAGTTATTAGAAAGTAGAGGTTTTTTCCCAAGGGGGAGATGGTGTATTACCTTGCTAGGGTCGGCTATATGTGCTAGGTATAGATAACTTGACACAATGAATTCTTGTAGAAGCATATGGTGTGCGTTACTCTATCTATCCTGGGGACACTAAGATGTATAGGGATTTGTTGGAGATCTATTGGTGGAATGGGATGAAGAAGGATATCACAGAGTTTGTAGCTAAGTGCTCTACGTGTCAGCAGGTTAAGATCAAACATCAGAAGCCTAGTGGATCTATGTAGGAGTTTAGTATTCCCACTTTGAAGTGGGAAAAGGTGAACATGAATTTTATGATAGGTTTGCCTCGTACTCATCATCAACATGATTCGATTTGAGTCATTATGGACAGGATGACCAAATTAGCTTACTTTTTACCAGCTCATACCTCTTATTCAGTCGAGGATTCTACCAACCTCTATGTTAGAGAGTTGGTCAAACTGTACGGAGTTCCATTGTCCATTTTTTTTAGATAGAGGTACTCAGTTCACCTCTTATTTCTGGAAAGCCTTCCAAAAGGGTCTTAGTACCCTAGTTCACCTCAGTACTGCCTTCCATCCTCAGACAGATGGTCAAGTAGAAAGGACTATTTAGACTTTGGAAGATATATTAAGAGTGTGTGCCATGGACTTTAAGGGTAGTTGGGATGACCACTTGCCATTAATTGATTTCACATTTAATAACAGTTATTATTCCAGCATTCAAATGGCTCTATTTGAGTCTCTCTATAGGAGGAGATGTAGAACTCCCATTAGTTGGTTTGAAGTAGGTGAGGCCGCAGTGGTAGGACCTGACTTGGTATTTGATACCTTATAAAAAGTTTAGTTGATCAGGGAAAGCTAGGAAGCTCAGAGCCAACAAAAATCATATGCAGATGTGTGAAGGAAGGATCTCGAGTTTGAGATTAAAGACTATGTATATTTGAAAATATCTCCTATGAAAGGGGTGAAGAGGTTTGTCTAGAAAGGGAAGCTCAGTCCCCGATATGTCCGTCCTTACCAAATTCTCAGCCATTTCAAAAAGGTAGCTTACGAGTTTGAGTTTCCTTTAGATTTATCCTTAGTACATCCAGTGTTTCATGTCTATTTGATAAATAAATGCATAGGTGACCCAGAAGCTATAGTCACTATAGAGGGCATAGATATTCAGAATAGCCCTTCTTATGAAGAGATCCCAGTAGAATTTCTTGATCATCAAGTTCACATATTGAGGAACAAAGAAGACCCTCTAGTAAAAGTTTTTTGGTTGAATCAGTCCGTTGAGGGAGCTACTTCGGAAGCAAAAGAAGATAGGCAGACCAAGTATCCTTAACTCTTTTTCGTAAACTCAGACTTAACTCAAGGTAATAGTTTTCCTTGAATTTACAAAGTTCCATGTTCAAATTCCCCTTATGAGTTTGATATCAGTTCAGTTGCATAGCATTCTCATATCTTGCATACCTTTATAAAACAACTCAGTCATATGTCATGCTTTCAGAATTCAGTCATGCTTCAGTTATGCACTTCTAGTATGAAAACTCAGTATATCAGTAGTTTCAGTGATGAAATCATGTTTCAGTTGTGCATGTCTGGTATGTAAATTAAGTCTAGCAGTATTCTCAGCTTAGTTAGTCTCATTTGAGGATGAATGTTCCCAAGTGGGAGATATTGTAAGACCCCATAAAATTCTATGCTTGACTCAGTCCTTTAGAGCATGAAAAGAGGTCCCAAACTTAGAAATTTCAGCTAAGTGTTTACACTTTGAATTTATTTTCTTACTCGTCATAAGCTGGCGATCATATTTCATGGCCCTGATGACCTTTAAATGTTGATTCTTTGATTGAATCATGATCAGGTATGTCAATAGGTCACTTCGGGTGAGTTTTAGATTTTTCGAACCTCGTTTGAATCAAGTTTGGACGACCAAAACACTGGGTCGACACAATCTCGATACGTCACATCGCCCATCGCATCGACCAATATTTTCCTAGCTTTAGAGTACAAATTCCAGATAACCAATGCAAACTCGGCGTGATGCATTGGTCATCACGTCGATGCCATCGATGTAGCATGTCGGTCTGCGCATCACTGGGCATGATTTCTGCTCTTTTAATTTTGCATCCAGAAGGGTAAATGGGTTTTTTTCCCACCTTATATCAGCCCCCAAAATACGAGATTAAGCCTCTCTAAAGGAAAACCCCCTCATTGTTTCTTAAAGTTTCTCAAGAATAAACTCTAGGGGAATTCAATTTCAAATTCAAGCTTTAAGAACACACCATCAATCTTCATGAATCTAACTACCAAGGTATGTTAGGTGTTCATCTATGGGTTCCTTTCACCCATAGAGTCCAAAAATCTTTTTTTAAAACTACAAGTTCATGAGTTCATGATTTACATATTAGAATTGAATTGTGCTCATGTACAAATTGATGTTTGGGGTTTAATTCCATGATTTATTGCAAGTATCACGAAAACTAGATAATTGTGGATTGAATTATGTGATCTTCATGTTAAACACTTGAACTACAAGTTGACTGTAGTAGCCGTGATATAATTACATTTTTATTGTTATATGAAACAACCATGCTCCCCAAGTGTTTGTTAAAATTCTTAGGTGAATTGACTAGTGAAAGCATGACATGCTATTATGTGATTCCATTCATGCACAAGTTTATGTATATCAAGTACTTGATAAAGTATCTACATAAATGCAATTGTTAGTAAGCAAGTACTATTATGATTTTAATGTCATGTTGTGCTTCACTTTTTATGCTATCGAGTCCTGGGGATATTCAATATCCAAAAATTTAGTTGTTGACCTAGAGCTGCAGTAGTTATTAGATAGTCTCAAAAATATCACGTCCAGTAGCATTTAGTTAGGAAAAAATTCAGTATATTCAGTCAGACATCAGAACTCAGTAAACTCAGTCCAGTTCAGTCAGTTAACATGATCATTAATAGTTTAGTCCAACCTAGTAGAGTTTAGAAATCCATTCAGTGTCTATTTTAGTTGGGAGTAGGATTCAAAATTGAGTAAACCTAAGGATAGGGACTCACCTTCCAGCAGAGGTTGTGATCCTTAGAAGCAGTCCTTGTGTTCCAGAACTACATAGCCAGTGTATGTTGAGACATCAACCTGCCAGATTGAAGGTTGATGAGGTGTCTTACCTGCCAGATTGAGGGTACTACCGTTCTCATTCAGAGCACCTTCCAGATTGAAGGTTACTCTTTAACTTTTCTTTACCTGTGGCATGGTACTAACACCTTTCCACCTGGGGTTACAGGTTGGACCCCAATTAGTTCAGAGAGGGGTATATCAGTTAGATGATTACCTCCTACAGTTTCAGTCTCAGTATAGAACTCAGTTTAGTTTAAAAGAATCAAGGTTGTCAGACATAGTCAATCTATATCAGTAACTCAGTTATCATTAATCTTAGATATTAGTTACTCAGTTATCAGAACCTAGTTCTCAGTTTCAGTAGAAGCTCAAATACAGTATACTACACATGCATATGCACAATATTGCATACTCAATATTTACAACAGATTCAGTTATCTATGTACTCTCATATTCCTTTATTCTATATCATTTAGGTAATTACTGTTCATGCATATGAACCCCTGCATTCAGCCTAACCTCATCTATCATACCAGTACATCCAACGTACTAATGCATACTCTCTTTTGTGCTATGATGTCTCATATTATAGGTTTGGATACTCAGGTTCCTGACCGTGCTTAGCCAGATTCAGCCAGCAGTATTAGATTACAGCAGTGAGTCCTTACCTATCGAGGATATACTTACATTTCAGTATTTCATTAGTTCAATACATTCAGTAGTTGGAATTAGTTTGGGGCTTGTCCCATCAAATCCATGTTCAGATAGTTAAAGACTTTCAGGCTAAACTATTTTAGGCAGATGTTTAGTTTTCAGTATTTATTTATCGGTATTTGATTTCAGTTATGAACCTTATGGCAGATTTAGAGTAATTTCTACATTATTATAGTGTTATTGTTATTCAGTGATAAAGTAGGTACCAGTCATGGGTTAGCTTGTGGTCTTTTTAGATTATGAGCACCATTTGACGTTTGGGGTGTAGACTTAGGACGTTACAGAAATATGAAGAAACAATTGAGATAATGCAAAGGACACTTATGAACTGAATCATCACTGAATGTATGGAGTCTGAAATTGATGCATGATGCATGAACTGAGTTGACTTCTCAATTTACATGGATGGAAATATTTTACCTCATGGAATAGCTATATTCATGAAACTTTAGATAGTAAGGCTAGATCGGAAATAAAAAACAATAGAAACTTCTCTAGCTGACTGCTAGGCTGGATTGTTTGCTTTATGGACTAATTTGTATTGAAAACTTATATTTAACTGGAGCATTCCTTCAATGCTCTTTCTACGAAGTTCTAATAATGTTAGAGAGCAGAGGATCTTTGGCACTTTTTGAATAAGATATCTGAAAAAGAAGTCGCAACATGGCTAGAATTATGTAACATGGAACATAAGCCTATGAAACATAAACTAGGATAGAATTGCTATGCCTTAGACCATGCAACTGCTGTTTTCAAGCTTAGACATACTCCTCAAATACTTCCTTAACCTTTAACTTCACTAGTACACTTCTTTTGAGGCTACTAATGATATTCACATGGGCATTGATAACTTTACCTACTGAAGTCTGAGCTGAACTGAATCCTCTCACTCTGTTCAGGACTACTTGAATCTACAAAATGCATACATAATCGGGAAATACTAGTATGCATCATAAATTTAATACACCCTGTATTTTCATAACTTTTCACCTCATGAATAATTATTACCACTTTAGCAGCTACATTCAACCTCTTACTAGATATTCACTCACGTGCAATGCATTCATCCACACATATACAACATGACATTCAACCCTATATTCATAACCACATATGCCCTTATAGAGAAACACCCATAAAAACAGTTTTCTCATATCCTCTAAAGCTCTATCACTATCAACTTCTATGCACTACCCCAAGAAAATACACACAAAATTTTAACTAACCATGATGTGACTGAAGGTTGGAAATTAAGTAGGCCATGATAGAGCAGGTGTCACAGGCTCTGCTCCACCAAACTAGAGCATGCACTGCATGCTATGCCATGGGTACCCCAACCATTGGACTGAGGCGTGCAACGTGGGCTTATCCCGGTGGTGTAATGTTTTAGAAGTCCAAACACACCCTTATTCTGGTCTAAAAATTCTGAAACTCACCCGAGATATACTTTTGACCACTCCGATCATGAGTAAACTTAAAAATTAATGTTCCAATGTCGAGAAGGTTGAAAAGAAAATCATCAAAGTTTGGGAGATTTAGAAAATACTAAGTCTCAACACTTAGTGAAATTTTCTAAGTCTTGGACCCCTTTTAACATGTAATAGTAAGCTGAAATGAGTTTTGTCAATAAGAAACATTTACTCTCTCCCATCTAGCAATTGCTCATCACTACTATTATTTCATAAGAGGAGGTCACTAAAAGGTTATGACATGAGGACCTGAAGCATGAAAGAACAAATTTGACACACAACTGAGGCTTGAGGAATAGAGTATCAATAAAATAAATTCATCAAATAGTTCTGAACTGAGGAAATGCATGACATAAATCTGAATTTTGCTAATCATTACAAGTATTGCATAGGCACTAGAACTAAACATACTATAAAACATGAATACATGAGTCATGAGCTGTATGACCTGAGTTTGGAGTTTCTAAATTCGTGGAACATGGTTCTTACTGCTGAGCAAATTGGAACTCCTTATACTAGGGACTGGAAGCGTACATAATTCTTTATGATGCGCATGAACATGAACTATGATTGTGGAACTAACATGTAAGGCATGAGTATATATCGTGATGACTGAGAAACCTTGAACTAAGATAAGAATAGGTTGGTCATCATCCTCTCCTACTGCTTTTCTACACATACTGGCATCACTACTAGGATCTGAGAGCCTAACTTGGTTACTTGTTCTATCATCTCCCCCTTATCTTAAAGCCATTATTCGAGGTCTAGGAATTACTCAATCAATAACTCTAAACTGAACTGCCACCACTTTACTCTAGAATCTGGGTATAATAATAAGCATAAATGATAAGCTCACCCTGAAAAACTACACCTAATAATTTAAAGCCCACTGCTAGTACTTTATTCTGTGATACAACTCTTGTCTTTCTATTGTCCCCAACAATCATTATATAACAACTTAACCACTGACTAACCTAGAATTCTTAACTCTCTTTTCTATTAGCTCAATCCTCAAGGATTCAAACTTAAATTCTAACACTTAACATGGATATCTCCAAACCTTCAATGAACCATACTACTTTCATAATAGCCTACAATTATCACTTCTCTAAACTTATCTTTCCCCTATGCCATGAGAATTACCATTATACCAACAACATATACTTTCAAATCAAAAAACTTAAATTCTTTTCTTGCATACACTGTTTCAAACCTATTGATTCACCTTTCATACAACTAGCTCCATGAATGCAAAATCTACTGAATTTAGATAATACTATCCTCATTTTGCTGCTGCTAAATTTCTGGGTTCATACTTCTAACTCTAGGTCATATGCTATCATAGGATTCTGAGAAGGAATCTAAAAGCACATCTTATTTTGGCTATATTCATGATTTTCTTGAATCATGAATGAAATATTTCAAACTTTGGAACATAAAGGTATTAATGGGATACTTTCAAGACTGCATAATATCTCATAACTGTCTGAGAAAATCTCTATTTGTAAGGATTTAAGCTTGATTATTTCTATTACCTTGTAAACAAGGTAGGGCTAGCATAAATAGAGTAAGATAAGAATATGTATAACTTTCTTAGAGGACCTTTCTATAGCATGATCTTAGATATGAAAAAAGAGAAAATTTTTCTAAAATATCTTGTAGCCTCTTACCCCTAAGTGTGGCGCGCTTCACACCCATACACAATACTCTACTTGATGCGGCTTTTAGACTCATTAGGACATTTTAAAACCTTAGGCTCTAATACCAAGTTTGTAATACCCCAAGAGTACACCCTTGATGCCATGCGGTGCTTATAGCTCTGAAGGACTATAAGCTAGCCCATGTTGGTACCTGCTGTGAGTATTGAATAAAATAACAAAGAATATGTGCGGAATTTAACTGAAAACACCATAAGGTTTTAAAATATTAAAAAAATCTCAGAGATAGTAAGCCTGAAAATAACTGTCTGAAAACAATACTAAAAAGACTATCAATAACAATTGATTACTGACTAACTTCCTAAAAATGTCTTAACGCCTCTAACTAAATAACTAAGAAGTTGACGGGACAAGTACCCAACTAACTCTGACTGACTGCTACAACTTAGATACTAAAATCAACATAATAGGTCCTTAAAATATGAGGACTCACCACTGTTGCTGCTGCGCTACTCTGATGCGCTGGAATGTCTAAGTGTGGTTGAGAACCTGAGTGTCCAAAGCTATGATATAAGACATCATAGAGCAAGAAATGAGTATGTGGTCAGTACTTTGAATGTACTGGCAGGCTAAATATGGTTAGGCAGAATACATGGGCTAACTATGCATGAAAATAGTAATAATAGACATGTGTGGAAATACTAAAATCTAGTTGAGCAAGACTAATGACTAACTGGCTAAATAGCATGAGATAACTGGGGAAGAATGCATAAAAAACTGTAGAGACTGAGAATACATGACCAAGCATAACACATATTTCTAATATAGTCTATAAATTGAGATATTGAAGTACTGATAACTAGATAATTGGTATCTGTATGCTATGGTTAAGCAAAAATGAACTAAATTCTAAACTAAGTACTAGAACTGAAACTATGGGAGCTATCATCTAACCTATATTCCCCAATATAAACTGATTAGGGTCCAACCTATAACTCCTGTTGGAAGGGTGTTAATACCATGCCAAGGGTTACTAACAATGGCTGGGCCAACCCTAATATGACAAAAAAACTCATAAGATGTGTATATGTATGTCAACCATAGACTGGAAGGAAGACATATCAACCTACGCTGGCTACATAGTATTGGTCACACCCTAAGCTGGCATGAATGCCCCCATCCCTAGGTTCGCTCTGTGCTGAATCCTACTCTCAACTGAATCGATACTAACTAAATTGGGCTAATCTTGACTGAACTCGCATTGACTATGTTAACTGACCTAGTACTAATTCTCATGATACAACTGAAACCCTTCTATAACTACTGAAAACTAAGTAAACAGCTAAATTTTGGGTATCATAACCCCCTGGAATTGATATCATAACAATAGAAACATATGAAAAACTTTGAAACGATAATAGGGAATTACTACTCAGAATCTATCCCTTTGGCATTTCATCAAACACATGGGAGACATGAATTTAAACATAGAAAGACCGTTAAAGATGATAAGACAGCATGATTACATGACAAAATCATAAATTGAGAATTTATTATGAATTCTCATAAACATGATAGGGGAACCACAATATTTAAAACATACTATAATGCTTTCCACTTGAAAGAATTTATAATCTTAACTTGAAATTCTAATGGTAAGAATTTTACGGACTTAAACGTGGGAATGAGTGAAACATGTAGGAATAGCATAGTTGCAACACTAAAACTATGCTTAGGGATTTAACAATGAAATTTCATGCTTTAAATGTGTAAGCATTGCTTTCAATGAAAACAAATTGTAAACATCATGTATAGTCGAGATTCATAAAAGCTGCATAGAGATAAATCATTATAAATATGTAATTTCATAATTTAAAATATAAAAGATGGATTCTTGGACTCCATGGATGAAAAGGGCCCATGGATGAACATCTAACATACCTTGAAACTTAAATCTTGAAATACAACAACTTTATTGAAAGCTTTCTTGGATTGGAACACTTGATTTCTTGGTTTTCTTGAAAGAAGGGCTTGAATCTTGAAGAGGCTAGGGTTTTGTTCTTGAGAGAGAATGGTTTCTTTTGAGATGATTTGTGAATTAAAGTGACCAAATATTCTTTTTAGGGATTTAATCCTATGCTATTAACATATTGGGTGAAGATAAAAGACCCAAATACCCTTAAAATGGGGAATCCAAAAGCTGTAAAATAGGGGTGGGCGATGGAGCACGCGTCGCGGGCTAATGGCGTGCACTCACTGTCACTCTCACGAAAATGAATATAAATTTTTTCTCAGATATCAAATTAAGATGAAATTGGTATCATTGGAAAGCTGACTCAATTATCTACAATTTAGTGGGTTTTAAGATGCAAAATTCTATGCAAATAAAAAGTTATACATGTTCAAATTAGACTCTTATAGAACCAAATACCAAACTTTGGACAAATCAAAGGATCTTAGCTCAACTTTGTTCTAAACGATTCTTATGAATATTTTTCACCTCAAAATTGCTTCACACACTAGGATAAAGATTATGACATATTTTGTAATGCCCCAAGAATGTACCCCAGACGCTACATGGTGATTATGACCCCGAATGATCACAAGCTAACCCATGACTGATATCTGCTATGAGCACTAAATAATAACACTTTAATAAATACAGAAAATAGGGTAAAATACCATAAGGTTCAAATTCTGAAATACTGGTAAATAATAACATCTGATAAATATCTAAAATCTAAATACTGTCTGAAGTAGTCTAGTCTGAAAAGCCTATAACTAAACTATCTGAATGTGGATGTAACGCCCCGAGTCTATACCCCAATATCACACGGTGCTTATAATCCCAAAGTACCATAAGCTAATCCATGACTGGTAACTATTGTAAGAACTTAATAATAATACTGTAATTATATGAAAATTAGGTAGAAATTTTCCATAAGGTTCAAAACTAAAAATAAATACTGAATACTAAACATCTGTCTGAAAATACTCTAGTCTGAAAAAGCCTCTATTGTCTAAATATGGAATTGATGGGACAAGTCCTCAACTAACCCTAACAATTAAAAATAAACTGAAAATTGAAATAATGAGATAACCACTCTATCCTCAAACTGTGAAGACTCACCACTAAGCCTGTTGCTGATAGATTTAGGCTGCTAAGTGTGGTTAGGATCCTGTACGTCTGAACCTATGATATAAGACATCATAGCACAAAAGAAAGGTATATGTCAGTACTTTGAATATACAGGTTTGCTAAGTGAGGTAGGCATAATGCATGGGTTCATATGCATGAACAAATAACTGATTGAGTAACATAAATATCTGAATGAGAGTACATGTATAATTGAATTTGATGAAATATTAATTATGCAAAACTATGCGCATATCTATATATACTGTGTTTGAGATCATAGTAACACTGGATACTGAGTTCTGATAACTGAATATCTGATATTTGAGAATACTAATACTGATATATTATTAACTGAATAACTGTTTATGACATTCCTAATTCTGTAGAACTGAACTAATTCTATATTGAAACTGAAATTAAAAATATGGGAGATAATCATCTAACCAACATACCCCTTCTTTGAACTGATTAAGGTCCAACCTGTAACCACAACTGGAAGGGTATCATTATCATGCCATGGGTAATGATAAGTATTGAGTTACCCTCATCTGGCAGGTGCTCAGAATAAGAATGGTGGTACCCTCAACTGGCAGGTAAGACACCTCAATAACCCTTAACTGGCAGGTTGATAGCTCAACCTATGCTGGATACATAGTTCTGGAATGCAAGGACTACTTCTAAGGATCAGACCCTCTACTGGCAGGTGAGTCCCTATCCTTAGATTCACTCGGTACTCAATCCTACTCCCAATTAGATAGATGTTGAACTGATTTCTAGATTGTACTAGGCTGGACTAAACTATTACTAATCGTGATAGCTGTCTGAGTTCTGTTATCTAGCTAAGTTTACAGAGTTCTGAAGTAAATACTACTAAGTTAAGTTCTGAACTGAACACTACTGAGTTTTGGACTGAATACTAAACTGTTACTGATTTTTGAGTACTACTATTCGTGACATCACTGATACTATTTTGTAGCTTACTGTAGTTCTTGGTAAATAACTAAATTATTGGGTATTAAATACCCCAATGCCTCGATAGCATGAAAACTAAACATAGAATGATCTTGAAAGCATTACAATGTTCATAACTCATTCATAGAGACATTTTGTCAAATACTTGTAGGATATAAGCTTGTACATACGCTAACATGTCTTGATTTCCCCATTTAATTCACATGAGCAATTTATCAAACACTTGGGGAACATAATCTATACATATAATACCAAACAATATATAAACATCATGATTTCAAATCCTAATTTACAATTCAAGGGCTTGAACATGAATTAACATAATACTACATACATGTCAAATAAATTTATATAAATCTTATAATAAATCATAGATTAGAAACCCAATCAACATCATAATCATGGATACGATCAAACCCAACATGGAATTCATTAAACTTAAAGTTTTAAAAAGAGATTCTTGAACTCTAGGGGTGGAAGGAAATTCTTGAATGAACACCTAACATACCTTAGTTCTTGAATTAGTGAAGCTTGATGGTGTGTTCTTAGAGCTTGGACTTAAAATTAGATCCCCCTAGGGTTTGTTATTGAGTAAACTTTAGAGAAATATTATAATTTTTTCCCTATAGGATGATTAATTTTTTGTTAATGCTGAATAAGGGTGAGAAAAGGACCCATTTCCCCCCATAAACCTAGATAAGATAATGCTGAATGGGGTCCATATCACATCGTGACCCCTGCTTAGATCAAGCAACCATCGCGACGTGACCCCCTTGCTTATGTCAAGCAGATCTCATGGTGCGACCCTTAAATGGGTTGAATAGCTCTTGCGATGTAGGCCTATCATGACCCCTTACTATTTTGGGCACCCAAACTCACCCTTATGCTAGTACGAAAAATCCAAAAATTGCCTAAGATGACCCAAAAGTGACCCTGATCATGAATCAATTTGAAAATCGACATTCTAAGGTTAGAAAGGTTGAAAATAAGATCCTCTAATTTCGAAGGCTAAAATGATTCTAAGTTTTGATACTTAGCTGAAATTTTCTAAGTCTAGGGCCTCTTTTGGCATGCTATTTAGGACGAAGACTTCTAGGATTTCATGGGGTCTTACAGTAGAGTTGATGGTACCAGCCCCCAACTAACTCCAACTACAGAACTACTAATAACTAATAACTTAAATAAAAGTATGCCCTCGATAGATGAGGACTTACCACTAAAACTGCTGCGGGTAACATAATTTATCTATGCAAGATTAGGAACCTGAGCGTCCAAACAAATGATATGAGACATCATAGTGCAAAGAAAAAGTATGCATCAGTACGTGGAATGTACTGGCATGCTAGATGATGTAGGCTAATAAGCATGGGTTCATATGCATGAACAAATAACTGACTGGGTAATATGACTATAACTGAATGAGAGTACATGTATAACTAAAACTGATGAAATATTAATTATACAATACTGTGCACATATCTACATATACTGTGTGTTAGATCATAGTAACACTGGATACTGAGTTCTAATAAATGAATTTACTGTTGCTGCAATACTACTAATTGATTGACTATTTTTTACAGTCCTGATTTTGTAGAACTTTACTGAGTTCCATACTGAGATGAGTGACTGTGTCTGATAGTTCTGATTCTGTAGAACTGAACTGAGTTCTATACTGAGACTAAAACTAAAACTATAGAAGGTAATCATCTAACCGACATGCCCCTTTCTGAATGGATTGGAATCCAACCTATAACCCTATCTGGAAGGGTATCAGTACTGTGCCATGGGTAAAGACAAGCTAAAGAGTCACCCTCATCTAGCAGGTGCCCTGAATGAGAATAGTGGTACCCTCAACTAGCAGGTAGAGAACCTCATCAACCCTTAAATGGAAAGTTGATGTCTCAACCTATGCTGGCTATATAGTTCTGGAACACAAGGATTGCTTCTAGGGATCACGCCCTCTACTAGCAGGTGAGTCCCCATCCTTGGGTTCACTCGGTGTTGAATCCTACTCCCAATTGAATAGACACTGAACTAATTTTTAAACTAGTCTAGACTAGACTAAACTATGATTGATTATGTTAACTGAATAAACTGGACTGAGTTCAATGAGTACTGTAACTGATTGAGTATTCTGAGTTCTATTTGATGACTGGATATACTGAGCTCTGTATTGACTAAATACTACTGTACGTGACATCACTAAGACTATTCTAAAGATACTGTAATTCTAGGTAAACAACTATATTATTGGATATTAGATACCCCCAAGACACGATAATATGAAAAGTAAAGCATAGCATGATCTTGAAAAGCATTACAATGTTCATAACTCATTCATAGAGATATTTAATCAAATACTTGTAAGACATAATCTTGTACATATGCTAATATGTCATGATTTTCCCTATTCAATCCACATGACCAATTTATCAAACACTTGGGGAACATAATCTATGCATATAATACTAATCAACATGTAGGCATCATGATTTCCAATCCCAACTTACAAATTCAAGGGATTTAACATGAATTCACATAATACTACACACATGTCAAATAAATTTAGACTTGAAGTTTTAAAAGAGGTTTTTCAACTCCAAGAGTGGAAGAAAACCCTTGTATGAACACCTAACATACCTTGATGCTGAAATTCGTGAAGGCTGATGGTTTGTTCTTAAAGATTTGCTATTGAAATTAAAAGCCCTAGGGTTTCTCCTTGAGTAAGTTTGAGAGAATTTAAAAGAAAGTGAGGAATTTAGCCTCTAGGGTCATTTGATTCTATGTTTTGGGGATGAAAATAGGTAGGATAATGACTCAAATACCCCTCTAAATATGGGCTTTTAATGACTGAAAATGTGTCCAGTGACGCGCAGAACGATGAGCCGCGTTGATGGCATTAATGCGATGACCAACGTGCCACATTGAGTTCATGTTGGTTCACTAGAATTGCACTAAAATCTGGGAGAAATTATCTATCGACGCGATGCGCGACGCGGCACATCTAGATCGTATTAACCCACTATTTTGATCATCTGAACATGGTTCAAACGAGATCCAAAAAATTCAAAACTCACCCAAAGTGACCAACTGATATTTCTGATCATGAATCAACCTAAGAATCGATATTTTAAGGTTATAAGGGTTGTAAAATAAGGTCGCCAACTTACGAAGGCTAAAATACTTCTAAGCATAAACACGTAGCTGAAATTTCTAAGTATGGAACCTCCTTTCAAGCTTTAACGGACTGAGTTAAGCTTAAAATTTTGCGGGGTCTCACATGTGTATTTATAAAAAATTTATGGAATTAGAGTCAACACACATAATAACAACGCTTCAAAGTGTAACCTAAAAATATGGGGTATTACGATAAAATTTGAGTAAAAAATTTAAAAGTGGCCAATGAATTAGTGCCACGTGATATTTTTGCCCAAATAATTACTTAAAAATATATTTTAGAGAAGATCCCCCCTCCCTCTCATCCCCCCACATCATCTTCTCCGACCTGTCTTCCTTAAAAACACCATCCAAAGGGATTTGACCACATGAAAAAAATTATTTTACACAATCAAATCACCTTAATTACAACTTTAAACGAAATTGAAGCTTTCACATATTAATGAACGGATTTTACATAAGAAATCTAATATAAATGAAATTTTCATACACTTGTTCTTATATTCATGTAAAAGGATTTTAGTGAATATTATTCTCCAAATGATAGGAGCTTTATTGTCTTGGATCCTCCAAATGGAAATGATTAGTTTGAGAAAAATTATCTTACAGAAATACAAACTCTTTTTTAAAAAATCACTTTTTTTTTCAAATTACTGTCTTTTTTTCCAAAATAATTCAAAAAGGAACATGGAAAATGAAATAAGACAAGACGTTAAAGCTTGGGAAAATCTCTTGTTGCTAGAATCTGCTCCTTCTTTTGTAGTACTATCAGATCTATTTCACCATGAAAGAAGTTTAAGTTTTTAAAAATGGTGGCTAAAAAATAAGGAAGAAGATGAAAAAATAAAAGAAAAATTGACAAAATAAGCTTCCCACTCACAGTCAATGAGTATATCACACTCACTTTGTCATGTCATCGGAAGGTATCAAAATGACATAGTGATACACTAGTTGAGGTGTCAAACTGAATTTTCATGCCAACTTTAGGGGTCTGGCAATGTGTTTGGTCTAATATATAATTTTACACTTTCTGTAAACATCTATTAACACCTTGTCTTATTTCGAATAAATATGTATCATTTGATACAAATGTAACATTTGTATTTATATAATTTTACATTCTTATTTGTATAATTTATCATTTGTATTTGTATTATTGAATTTTTAATGAATATAGTATAAGTGTTCGTAGAAAGAAAAATAACAATTCTTTTTCAATTGTTTATAAATACAAATGATACATATCAACAACAAATTCAAATAAATGAAACAAATGAAATTATAAGTACAAATATAATTTGTGGTCAACTTAAAAATACAAAACAGTTCTTTAAAACTACAAGTGCATCAATGAACATAAAATGCAAATAAAAATATAAACAAATGAAATCACAAAATATAAATATAATATGCAGTAAACTATAAAATACAAATACAAAACAGTTCTTCAAAGTACAAATGCAAATTATACAAATATAAATGATGGTGTAAATTATAAAATACCAATACAAACATGAACTATAAAATACTAATACAAATACAATTATAGCCATGAATACAAAATATAAATAATGGTTCGAATACAAATACAATAAGCAAATGTGATATTTTCGTTAACATCCATGGCTTGTGCTTGGCATAACCATATTTTCTAAAGATACAAAGAATATAAGAAATTGAGAAAGAGAAAAAAAAATACAAAAATGAAAATCAAAAAGGAAAACAAAAAACAAGAGAAATAGACGTGTGTTGACCCCTCAATTTCATGTCCATATTCAACAACACCCTCCATAGTTTCACGACAACACCCTCCATAGTTTTATTTTGAATCTAAAGATGATGATCATGGTGATAAAGTGTTCTATGTAAATGATGAGTTTGAATTTTCATTTCATGAAGATGTTATGGGTGTAACATTATTCTTCTGTCATTTTTATTGGAACTCTAAAGATACAAGTGTCGATATTTTTAAGGATAAAATAGCTAATAAATGCAGTCTGGAAGGACATTATGGGTTAATTTATTTTATCTACAGATGCTAAGGTATAAGAGGATGACTTCTATTGCAACTCCCAACTATTACCTACAACTGATGCACAATATCAAATGATGGATTGGTGGTGATACAATTAAAATGTGCTGCATCGAGTTTTATATTGATTCCTAAATAAATGCAAACTAGGGGTGGGCATGGTAAGGTATATTCCGAATACCATATCGAAATTGAAATTTTTTATATCGTGGTATGAATATTATGGTATTTGATATGAGTTTTAAATTATTATGGAATTTAGTACGGTATTTCCTATTTATGTAAGAAATATCGAAATATCGTATACCACATCAATTTTTTTAATAATATATAAAACCCATATATATTATAATTAAGATTATTAAATATATTTATATTTCATCCATTATCAAATTGAATATAAAAATAACTTTTATTCAGAAATATTTTTTTTGGGAAGCTTATTATTAAGGAGTACTATGCTTAAGTTTAGGTAATGTTGTTCAGAGTTTGCACCTTGGACTACTCAATCGTAATTGAAATGTTCTTTTGTGTTATTGATTAACAATGATGGTTGTTAGTCTGATATGATTGGGACATTTTTAAAGTTTAAAGTTATAGTTTTTTTTATATGAATATATGTAAGTCGAAATCAAATAAATATGGTTACTGAATTACCATACCATAAAATACTAAAATCGAATTTAAAAATACCAAATCACACTAATTTGGTATGGTAATGGTATTATTCTTTTAGATACCGAAAACTGATGTTTTTGTACCAAAGTTTAAAATACCATACGATACCGTACAACGCCCACCCCTAAATGCAACAAAGAAGTTAAAGAAATTAATGTACCGTTTCTTAGTTCCTTTTTATACATATAATCACCTTTACTTTGGTTTTTTTAAAATTTACAAGATTCAAATGTTATTTCGGCGTACAAAATCTGTATTTAACGATAAGAACTTTAACGCTAAGTTCAAGAACAACTTCATGAACTACAAAGAAGTTCAAAAAACTTTAAAAATAAGTTCAAACAATTTATGAACTATCAAAATGAAGTTTCTACTATTTTATGAAAAATAACAAAACTATAAGAAAGAGATGAAGACAGAAATGATAAAATCAAGCCCATCGAATTCTCAGTGTGTCCTTAAAGAATTTATTCCCCTCTAGTATCCGAGGTTAATGAAATATATCCTCCAGTATAAAATAATTCACTTTAGAAAATAGTATAATACCTCAAATTTTCTGAACAATGAACTCACTCAATAATTTTAAGATCACACTAGAGTTATTTTTCTAAGAAGAAGAAGATTGTTTTCACTTCAAATTTCATACCAACACCTGAGAAAAAATCAAGTATTTATAGACATAAAGAGTTGCTTCACAAAAAAGTAATTGTTCATGAAAAGTTGTAATTTTTTGGAATGTTGGGATGACCTGCAGACCCCACCTACCCTAGTAGATGGGAAACTGTATCCGCAGGTCATACTTTACTCAAAACATAATCTTTTAACTCTACTTGTGCTGGCCACCTATGCCTGCATATGGCCATCTGCGTGTGTAGGTCGATATTTCATTCTAAAATGGTACCTTGAAGGGTCACGCCCCTTCGAGGTGTGTTGTGATATGCGTCAGAACATGTCATGTGCGTTTGTAAATGGAGTAAATATATTGTAACACCCCGCACTTTTAAGACAAAGTTTAAACCGTCCTTTCTATGCATATAGACCCGAATCAAATGATTCTTTGTTAATATATGTGTGATCATCAATCCTATAGTTTACGAATAACATTGAATATGAATTGAGGTCATAAAAATCCCCAAACTCAAAAATGAGTTGAAAACTCTTCTATCAATTATGTTTTGATGAACGTCTAAACTTGGGTCAAGTTCTATAGACCATAAAATTTTGTATATATCAAATTAAGTGGCCTACTATATATCAAATGAAAGGTCTTTGAGTTTTCTTTCCAACTCCACTGGTTTCGTCTTAATCCAATATTGGAGTAGAAAGTTATGCTCATTTTACTTTGAAGTGTCTATATGCCAAAATATGAAGACGAGGCTAACAACCTACCAACTAGATGACGGCCCATCAGCCCTAGTCGTCAGCCTAGGGAAGAAAGTGGTAAAATCCATCCCAAAAGTGATGACCTATCACCCGAGTGATGGGTTATCAACCATGGCCGTAAACTAATGAAAATCTATAATTTCTTTGATTTCTTTAGGGGTATTTTGGTCCTTTGCTCACCCTAAAACCTACCCCATCAATATAAATTGTATTCAAAGTGCTATAATCCATTTTTCTTTCAGTTTTCAACATCCAAATTGTCTATCCACTTTCAAATACAAGATCAAACTAGGGTTTCCTTCAAGAACAAGAAATCAAGAAAAATCAATCCTTAAGTCCAAAATTTTAAAAGAACAAATTAAGATTCGAGTTCTACTCTTTAAACTAAGTAATCTATGTTATGTGTGATTTTTCTAAACTACATGGGCATGGTGAAAAATATTTTTTAATAATGCTTCAATGTTGAGAAATTATGTGTTCACGAATGGTTTTAAATTACATTAAAAATCATGCATTTTGAATTCTTTCAAGGATGTTATGTTTTGGTCTTGAGGCCTTTCCCCTAATTTTGATTTGAACTCGTATATAATTATGTATGTAATTGAATTTGAAGATTGAATTGAGAGCATGAACATATAAATTCCCTCTCTTGCTATGAAGCCCCATTGTTCACATACGTTATGGCTTATTTCAATTACATATTGAGAAGCATGATATAAGTGTGTTTACTATTTTTTAAGACTTGTCTTTTGTTATAAACTAAAGAGAGGGAGTTTCCTTATTTAGATAAATGAGAAGTGATGATTTTAAAGAGTTGCATGGCTTGTCACAAAATACTTGACCCCTATATATTTGTTAAAATATTGAAAAAAAAGAGTCTTTACACAATTTGACATATGTTTTGAAGTATAAATTCTATTAAACTGTTTGAATGATATGGTGGTACAAACTTTATGTTTTGAATAAAGAGGTTGTAACATGATATTTTATGGCTTAAAGATATGACTTGCAAGTCTTGGTATGACGATACTAAGTATATAAATTCTATAACAAAGTAAGATTTTTAGATTTTGAATTCAGAAAAGTGCATGTTTAGCAAAGGTTAAAAATGGGCTTAAAGAAAGTTAGATGGTTACTCGAAGAAAGTACGAGTTGAAAGACTCAATGCTAGAAATTGTGATTCGCCGACACGGGGTTATGGTACCATGCTCTGTGGTCTTGTGTACCTTGATTTATGTCGTCCCAATTTATGACTATGGTTAGGAGCCATGCTTTATGGTATTGTGCACTACCATAACATATTAATTTGATTAGGGATTATGTCACCATTCTATTTGATCTTGCGTATCTCTCCTTACTGATACTCCAATCCTTGCGGTAAACTTAGATTGGAGGTTTGGTCGTCGAGTCAAGGGCGGATTCTATATAGCCTTTCAAATTATGAATTTTAGGGTGTACCATCTAGCTCAGAAGTAACATAACATAAATAATTATTTCAAAATCTTTTAAATATGCCCATGTGTTTTTATATATATATCGTATGTAAAATATTTTATGAATTGCTCTCGCTTATGTTGGATAAAAGTATGTTATTTTGGATTCCTCTATATAATAATACATCTGTATTGACCCCTTATATTTTAGTATCTGAGGGTCAGTCCCAAGGTCCCGTCATTTAATAGGCTTGAGTACATCAGAAGTTGCAATTGGTGAGCCTTCTCTATTCCGGAAGGCTTAATTTTTAGATTTTGTTGTTCTTTTATATTTATGGTCTACTGGGGGCCTTGTCCTAGTTTTATACAAGATATTGATTCCTATGTATTAGAGATTTTGTAAACTATTATTAGATGTTATAAGTTATAGAATTCCATTTTGATTTATTCCTTTGAATTATATTATTTGACCATGTTTCCATATTGATATGTATTTCCGCATTGTATTTTATAGTATGTGAACATGTGTATGATGTCCAGAAAGTGAAGGGCACTCGGGCCTTCATGGTTTGGGATGCTTATCGTGGCCAGGGTCTCAGCTCAGGTTATGACAAACTTTGCAATAGAGCATGGTTCATGGTCCCAAGGTGTCTGTGAAATTGCATCGGGTGGAGTCCTTTATATGGGTGTGTAGCGCGCCATACTTATAAAGAGGAAGCTACTAGGAATTTAAGAATTTTTCCCTTTTCTTCATGTTATAGATCGTTCCATTAAGTTGTCCATTTTGAAATTATCCCAATTCCTTCTTTACTCTGATTTTATTAATTATGTCTCATTGTCGAGTCGATTCAAGCGCAAAAGCTTAGAGTAAATGATGTGGTCCCTTCTGATTGAGTCATAAACAATTATAAAATTGCACAAGGACTTGAGAGCAGTCCATGAGTGCTATAAATGTATTGATATAAGGTTATACCCCTATCTACATCAACCGTGCATTTGAGCCTGAGGTATGGAGTGTATTCAGTCCTTTTTATAAAACTCTCATTGCAGATATTATGCTTAAGGGTAGTGATATATGTCAGAATATTAGCACAATATTTCCACCCAAGTACTAGTATGTGTTATGGTGTCATACACTATTGGTAGTAAGATGATCCCGAAGTTAGTGATATGATGTCACAAGGTTAGAAGTCAGAATAAGGAGGACTTTTCCCTAAAGAAGTTAGTTTAGTTGTATAACTGTGGATTGAGGAGTTGGGTTGCCATTTTATAGTAATGGACTAATGTGGTATCAATATTTATAGAATATATGGTAGTTTGTGAAAGAAAGTGGTTGGCTAAGATTATTATTTGTTCAAAATAAAGAAGGATCTCAGAATGGATAGTTATAGTGATTGTAGAAATCATGTATAGGTTATGAATAAAAATGGGTAGATTAGTCAATAAGTTATAAGTAGAGGCTCATTAGTGTGAATGGAATTTTAAGGTATTCTAGATGTATGTGTGGGTAAGTAACTATGATGTGAGAAAGTGGAATATGTTGATAAGATCGTAATGGGTTATAATATGAGATTAAGATCGACTATCCCTATTATGTCATTTTACCCCCTTTATTGTTTTTTCTTTGATAGTTGTGAGATAGTATTACATGTGAGAAGGTGTGTGGTAGATTCTAAGGTGTGGTAGTAATGTTGTGGAGAGAATGAATTTGTGGGCAGTAGTTAAGTTAAATGGCATAGTTAGGTTGATTCCCCAATTTGATGGAACAGTATAGAATATGACCTATTTCATTGTGTTGTATGATTGGTGTTGTTAGACAATAAAATGTGGAGTGTAGTCATGGAAATAGTATCTTAAGATTGTTAATGCGTGTCTTGTGGAAAGGAATTAGTAGGCTTGATGCAATATTTAAAATAACCTAGGTTGGAAACTTATAGAATAAGGAGGGGACGATTATGATATTTATATATACATATATACACGAGACTAATGTTATAAAGATGAATTGTGGTTGAGTCATTAAGTGTATAAGAGCGTTGGTAAAGGAGAATAAGCTGACCCCCCAGGTAGCATATTGTTAGATAAAGTTTTATAAGTGTTTTGTACCTAGTTCTCATTCTTGAATTTTTTAGTATGTGGAAGACTAAGTAGTTGTTGTGTGATGTTCTTTAGAGCTGAATTGAGGAAATATAAGTAGATGGTATGTGCCTTTAGAATAGTTTTACAAATTTTATTATGTTGTGGGTTATGTGATTAGTGGTATAATATTAGAGTGTTAAGCAGTGGAGAGTGGATTTTTTTTTATTTAATAAGGACTGAGGATGGGTATGCTCATAAGACTATGAGTTGTAGGTTGATGGCTATAAAGGATAGCAAAATTTAGCGTAGCGTTCTAGGAAAGCAATGCCTTTAGAGCATAATTAAAAAGGGGGAGTTTAGCATTTATGTGCATAGTGGTACCCCATTGTGTTGACAGTTGTGGTTATAGTTTTAATGAGGGGATATGTTCGCAAGTCTAGGACGGTGACTTTGATCTAAGGAGGAGATGGTGAATTATGGTAGTTCCCAAATTTTCTCATTGTGGCAAGTCAGGCAAGAGTCATTATAAACCTATTCCTATTCAAGCATATTCCTCCTACTTTGGTTTAAGAGTTTATTCTACCAATTTCTTATGTATTCAAGTCCTGTCGATGTCGAAGGTTTGAGGTCTCTATGTAAGTCATGTCATGCTCTGACCTCCAAACTAGAAGCAATGATGTCTGAGTAAATCTAGCTTTTCATGTATTCAAGACCTATGATATGATGCTCATGATTGAAAAAAAAGGATCCATGTCTTATAACATGCTTGGTTCTAAGAAAATTATGCTTTCTATATGTTACTGATTCTTGCTATGTCGGGTCTATCCTAATGAGATAAAGTTTATGTAAACTCATGGCCATGTTCAGTTCTAAAATGAGGAGCAATGGCTCCAAGTAAAAATCCTTGTCTCAATCGTCGACTCCATGATTCTGGCCTTATGTTATACAATTCTTGATATGTGCACTCATGTTTTCTCACTGTGGTTTGTCCTAAGAATCTGTGTTATGTTGTGTTTATGCCAGAACAACTCTAAACTCATGATCTAGACATTTGACATATGAAGAACTTTGTTCCTGTTGTATCGTATCTTCATCTCGTATCCCACCTTGAATAGTTCAATAAGTATAGTCGAATAGTGTCACTCCCTTTTTTATGATGCTTATGCTCGGGTCCTTTAATGACCCTCCATATGTTAGTATGTTGGTGGTTTTGAAAGCGTAGTAATGTGTTAGGTAGGGGGAGTAGATGTTTTTTAAGATAAAAATTTTGATGCGATTTCTTGAGCTAAGGCTATAGGAAAAAGGGATAGAAGGAGATAAACTTTCGTTATGTGAGAGAGTTAAGGAGTTATGTGGTGAAAATCTTAGTGAGAATGATTGAATTGGCTAGTCTTAGTAGGGATATTCATGAAGTAGGTGTAGTATTGATAGGCTTAAATGTTGTGATTGATGAAAAATGTAAACCAATGGGTTAAGTGGGTGGTGCTCCTTGATTTCAAACTCGAGTGTGTTTAATGGTGGTGAAAAAGTGAAGTAATTTTCTTAATGGGGTATATAGTACAGGTTCTCGTAGCTAAAACCAGCACCTCTTTCCTCCAAATTACACTTCAAAATAAAAGTACTATGCAGTAGGGCTCAAACTTGTGTGGTTAGATGTGCATTGGGAGAATTGTAAGTTGGAAATGATGAGGCATGTAATTTATTGTTTGGGGCATAGAAAAGTAGTGTCTCTAAGTTTAAGTCTTTTTGTCGTATCTTGTAAGGTAAAGAATGTTTCTATTCTTATGTCCCGCAGAAATATCATCTCATGTCTTGTACCAATCTTAATCAGGCTGAGGATTCCTAGGAAAATTCATGTCTTACAATATTTTGATCATGTTCCATAAAACACATACCAAGATCATGTCGACGTCAAGTTTCTTTATCTCATGTTTCGTACTTACACATTTCCCTAGGGGTTATCATGAAGCTCGTTGGATACCTTTGCATATTTTGTCAAGGAAAATGTTCAATATGATGTTACATTCTTTATTCTACACTTTTAGAGATTCAAAAAGACCCTACCCATCATTCGGGGATGAATGATCCCAAGGGGAGAAAATTGTAACACCCCATATTTTTTAGCTAGAAATCGAACCATCGTTCCTACGTTCGTAAACTCTAATCCTATGATTTATTTTGAATACATGAGTCATGATATTTTTCCTCGGGTGTGAAGTGCTCAAAAGGTTAAAATTGTTCATAGAAATCATTTAGAGCCAAGTTGAGCTAAGATCATATGATTCGCCCAAAGTTTTGAATTTGATTCTACCAGGGTCATATTTGAATGAGTACAACTTTTTGTATATATAGAATTTGGCATATAAAGATCCACCAAATTGTAGATAATCGAATTAGCTTTCCAATGATACCAATTGAGCCGAAATTCGATACCAGAGTGAAAAGTTATGTCATTTTAAGTGTGAGGCAGAGAGCTCTCACGATAAGCTCGCGACGCGAGTTTCATTCCTATTCCTGGGAGTCACGTAATGATGGTCATTTACACTGGAAAGAGAGGCCAAGGGGTAGTTTAATCTTTTTCCACCATCCCCAACCATCTAAACACAAATTATAACCTAAAAAGGGGCATTATTTGCCCATCTTCTTCAAATTAACTCACTAAAAACCCTCTCCTTTCCCTAAGAACAAAAAAATTCAACTCTTCTCCTCCAAGTAATCTAGAATTCAAGCCTTTCAAGTTCAAGAGTCTCAAGGAAGTATCAAAGTTAGGGTTTCATCCTTTAAGATAAGAAACTTAAGGTATGTGGGGTTTTCCTAAACTACATGGTCTTGTTGAAAACACTTTGAATATGGTTTAAAGTTTTAGAAATCATGAATTTATAAAGGGGTTTTGAATTAAATTTACAATTATGCATTGTGAATACTTTTGATCTATTGTTTTGGTGTTGAGGCCTTCCCTTAAAGAAAATTGATTTTTGTTTGTATATATATATGTATGTATGCATTTAAAGTTGATAATTGAATTGAGAGCATGAGTATTTACACTCTCTCTCATGTTGCAACTCCTCTTGATTTTCTCATGTTACGAATTGAAGAATGTTATATTTAGAAGCATGGTATCAATCTTCTTGACTATTGTTAAAGGATTTTATGATTGATTTTAAATTGATGAGAGCGGGTTTTACATGTTGATAAATGTTGAAAACATATAATGAAAGAATTGCATGATTTGTCAAAAATACATGATCACCACATATTTGTTGAAACATTGAAAATATTGCATAATTTGACAAATATTTTGAAGTATGAATTCTCTTGAACTATTTGAATAATATGGTGGTCCAAACTTTATGTTTTGAATGAAGAGATTGTAACATGCCATTTTATGGCTTAGAAATATGACTTGAAAGTCTTGGTATGACAATACCACATCAGATAAGGCCATGTTAAACTCAGAATAAAATATAGATTTCATTTCAGATTTCAGATTTTGAATTCAGAAAATGCATGTTTTGTACAGGTTAAAAATAGGCACTAAGAGAGTTAGGTAGTTGCCCAAAGTAGGCATGAGTCATATGATTCATTACTCGAAACTATGTTTTGTCGAATGGGTTTATATTTTCTCCAAAGAGGGATTATATGCTAGCCTACTGCCCTGTGGTATATCATATTCAGATAATCCAATCATTGTGGCAAACTTGGGTTGGGGGCTTGGCCGCCGAGTTAAGGACGGATCCCATATTACCCGTGGGATACTTTCAAATATGTAGGGTGTACCACTTAGTTCAGAAGTAACACAAAGAAAGGAATTACATTGACAAAATTATTTCAAGATCAGTTGATGTTGTCCATGTGTTTTAAGTTATTTCATGCATGACGTTTATGAAATTCTCTCCCTTATGTTATTTATTAAATTACATTATTTTTGGATTGCTCTGCGTACCAGTACAATTTTATTGATCCCCAATATTTTAAGATCTGAGGCATAGTTCTAGGGTCTAGTTAAGCAGTAGATTGGTGTTTCTGAGATTTGCTGTTGATGAGCCTTCTCTTTTCTGGAAGGCCAGGCTTATATAAACATTTTCATTTGTTTGATTCATGGTTTGACTGTGGGCCTTGTCCCAATTTTGTTTTAGACATATGTTGGGTTTTTTAATGTTAGAGATTTCGTAGACGGGTGTCATTTGTTTTGAATATTAAGAATTTCTTCCCAAATTGTTCAAGTGTTATGAGATTGACCATGGTTTCATTTTTTATGTTTTTCCGCAAATTCTTTATATTGAACGAATATTGTACATGATTACCAGATATAAAAAAATGCCCGAGCCTTATGGTTTGGGATACTTGTCACTGCCAGGCCTCGGCTCGGGTCATGAAAAACTTGGTATCAGAGAATAGTTCATGGTCCTAGGCTGTCTGTAAAATCGCATTGGGTAGAGTCCTTTTTATGGGTGTGTAGCGTGCCATACTTATAAGCAAAAGGCTATAAGGCATTTAGGAATGTCTCTTTTTCTTCATGTTCTAGTTCATGCTATGGGGTCAGAATGTTCCTCTTTTATACTCTAGTTTGTGCTTTGGTGTCATTCATATGAAAGTAAAGTTATTCCAATTCTTTCTTTACTCTGGTGCTCTTAGATATGTCTCATTGTTAAGGTGATTTAAATGTACAAGCTTAGAATCTAAATGGTATTGTCCTTTTTGATTTAGTCATAAATGATTATGAAATTGCACAAGGACTTGAGAGGAGTCCATAAGTGCTTTAAAGAGTATTGATTTGAGCTTATACCCCTATTTACATCAATTGTGCATCAAAAAAATTCTTATTGTAGATGCCATGCTTAAGGGTAGTGATTTATGTCAGAATATTGGAACAATATTTCCACCTGAGTAGTAGTATGTGTTAAGGTGTCATACCCTATTGGTAGTAAAATGATCCCAACATTAGTGATATGACGTCACAAGCTTAGAAGTCAGAATGAGGGTGAATTTTTTATAAGGGAGCTAGTTTAGTTGTATAACCGTTGATGGAGGGATGGTTTGCTATTTCATAGTGATAGACTAATATGGTACCAATAATTATAGATTGTATGATAGTCTGTGAAGGAAGTGGCTGAATTATTTACTCAAAATAGGGAAGGATCTCCGAATGGATAGTTATGGTGGTTGTACAAATCATTTATAGACTGTGAATGAAAAGGGGTAGATAAGTCAATAAGGTATAGGTATAGACTCATTGTTGTATATGAAATTTTGAAGGTAGTTGTGATATATGCATGAGTAAGTAAGTATGATGTAAGAAAGTGGGATATGTTAATAGGTGGCAATGGGTTATAATATAAGATTAAGATCGACTATCCATATTATGTGACTTTACCCCCCCCCCCCCCCCCCCGATTATCCCTTCTTTAGTAGTTGCAAACTAGTACGTCGTCTGAGAAGAAAGGTAGTGGATTTCAAGGCATAGTAGTAATAATGTGGAGTTGATGTGATTGTAGGTAGTATCAAGATGAAATGGAGTATTTTGAGTCGATTTCCCAATTTGATGAACTAGTATAGAATGCAGCATGCTTAGTTGGTGGTACATTATTGACGTTAGATGATAGGCTTCAACTTTAGATATGAAGTGAATGGTAGTTTAGGACTAATGATGCGTGTTTTGTGGGAATAAATTAGTAGGTTTGATGTGATTGTGAAAGAGCTTAGGATGATATTTTATGAAAAGTGGAAGTGGTAACTGTGATATATATATATATATATATATATATTCATGAGACTAGTGTTATAACGATGAATTATGGTTTAATCATTAGGTGGACAAGAGTGTGAGTATATAAGAATAAGTTAAACCCTGAGGTGGTATGTTTTTAGATAAGGTGTCATGTGAATAAATGTCACGTGTACCTAGATTTATTTCTTAAATCTTGTAGTATGGAGAAGCCTAGGAAGTTTCTATTTAGTGTTCTGTACAGTTGAATTGAGGAAAATAGGTGAGCAATGTTCTCCTTTGGTATAGTTTTACGAATGTTGTTAAGTTGGAAAGTTATGCGGTTAGGGGTGTAATTCTAGTATTCGAAGGAGTTGAAGAAGGAATGTTGAGTGTTCAAAAGTATAGATGTACATGTCAGATAATGTTAGTCACTAGTTGATGACTTCAGAGGTTAGAGAAAGTTATGATTAGTATCCTTGAACAGATATCCTAGAAAAAATTTAGTGTCTTTGTAGTAGAAATTATTGATGGGAGTTTGTGTTCATATGTATATTGATACCCCCCCCCCCCCTTGTGAAAATGAGTGTGGATGCGTATGCTCATGAGAGTGGGAAATGTAGAGTGATGGCTATAGAGGCTAGCAAAAGTTAAGAGTAGCAATTTCAGAAAGCAAGGCCTTTAGACTATAGTACACCAAGGAGAATTTGGAGTTTTTGTATATGGTGATGTCTCTTTTGTAATGAGAGTTGTAGCTATATATTTGTATGTGAGGTTATGTCCGCAATTCTAGAAGTGTGATTTTGATCTAAGGGGGAGATGATGGATTAAAGTAGTTTGCGAATTTTTTTGTGATGTCAAGTTTCTAGCAATAATCATGTTAAATCAATTCCTATTCAAGCAAGCTCCTCCTACTTCGATTTAAATGGATATCTACCAATGTCTTCTGTATTCATGTCTTGCTTATGCCTAAGGTTAGAGCCCTCTATGCAACTCATGCCATGTTTCAACCTCCAAACAAGAAGCAGTAATGTCCCTCAGTGATCCAATATTCCAAGTATCCAAGATCTATGTCATATTTCTCATGATCCATGTCTTACATATTGCTTTGTCCGAAGAAACCATGCTTTTCATACGTTACCAATTCTTTTCTTGCCGGGATTAGCCAAAGTGCTAAAGTTTATGCTAACTCATGGAAAATTTTAGTTCTTTAAATAAGGATCAATCGCTTCCAGTGGAAATCCTTGCCTTAATTGTTAACTCCTAAATTTAGGCTTTATGCCATATAGTTCATGATATGTGCACCTATGTCTCTCACTCTTTACTTAGGATCCAAACACTTGATATATGAAGCACTTAGGGTCTATTCAATTGAATCTTCAGCTTAT
Organism: Capsicum annuum; assembly: GCF_002878395.1. NCBI lineage: Eukaryota > Viridiplantae > Streptophyta > Magnoliopsida > Solanales > Solanaceae > Capsicum > Capsicum annuum. Next base: position 58,678 of record NW_025840711.1, on the reverse strand, counting down.
GTCCCTCCTTGAGTAGTGCAATAAGTATAACCTATGGTCCAATAAGTGTTACTTCCATTTCTGATGTTTAGGCTCGGGTCCCTCAGTAACCCTTCGTATATCAGTATGACGATGGTTGTGAAAGTGTGGTAGTGTGTTAGGAGGGGTATTAGGTGTTTTTGAAGTCGGATATTTTGATATGACTTCTAGAGCTAAGGTTATAGGAGAAGGGGAAGAAGGAGATGAGCTTTCGTTACGTGAGATAGTTAAGAAGGAGTTATATGGTGAAAATTTTATTGAGAATGATTGAATTGGATGGTCTTAGTTCAGTGATCCATGAAGTGGGTGTAGTAATGATAGGCTTAAATTGTGTGATTGATGAAAACACAAACCAATATGCTGCGTGGTTAGTATTCCTTGAATTAATACTTGAGGTTATTGGATTATAGTGATAGGGTGAGGTGATTTCTTAATGTGATGCAGATTGCAGGGTCCCATAGTTTAAGTTAGCACCTCTTTCCTCTGAGTTAGGCTTCAGCATTAAATTACTATATGGCAGGACACAAAATTCTTGTGGTTAGATGTGTTATGGGAGAATCATAGGTTGTAAATAATGAAGTGTGTTGATTAATGTTGGGGCATAGGTGAATAGTGTCTCTAAACTTAAGGTCCATTTGTTGCATCTTGTAAGGTGGAAAATGCTTCTAAATCTTGTCTCCCGCAAAATCTCATTTCATAATTAGTACTGATGTAAATCAGGTTTATGATCACCAAATAAACTCATGCCTTATGTTGTGTTGATAATTATTTACAGAACTCAGGTGCAAGGTCATCCCTATGTAAAGTTTCATTACCTCATGCTTCGTTCTTATGCTTTTCACAAGGGGTTAACATGAAGCTATTTTGATGCCTTTGTATATTTCGTTGAGGAAAAATATTCAATGCAAGGTTACGTTCCTTATTCCATACCTTTAGAGCTTCAATAAGTCCCCACCCATCATTCAGGGATGAATGATCCCAAGGGAGAGATAATGTAACACTCTATATTTTTGAGCTAGAAATCGAACCATCATTCCTACGTTCGTAAACTCTAATACCATGATTTATTTTGAATATATGTGTCATGATATTTTTCCTAGGGTGTGAAGTGCTCATGATGTTAAAAATGGTCATAAAAATTATTTAAAGCCAAGTTGAGCTAAGATCATATGATTCGCCCAAAGTTTGGAATTTGATTCTACAAGGGTCATCTTTGAACGATTATAACTTTTGGTATATATGGAATTTGACATATTAAGACCCACCAAATTATAGATAATCAAATTATCTTTCCAACGATACCAATTTTGCCGAAATCCAATGCCCGAGTGAAAAGTTATGTCATTTTTTGTGTGAGGCAGTGAGCTCTCGCAATAAGTTCGCGATGTAAGTTTTATTCCTGTTTCTGGGAGTTGCGACGTGAGTTTCATTTCCGTTTCTGGGAGTCGCACCACGATGGTCATTTACATGGGAAAGAGAGGCCAAGGGGTAGTTTAGTCTTTTTTCCCCATCCCCAGTCGTCCAAACACGAATTATAACCCAAAAGGGGGCATTATTTGCCCATCTTTTTGAAATTAAGTCACTTAAAAACCCTCCCCTCCTCCCAAGAAAAAAAAAATCAACTCTTCTCCTTCAAGTAATCCAAAATTCAATCCTTTCAAGTTCAGGAGTCTCAAGAAAGTATCAAAGTTAGGGTTTCATCCTCCAAGATAAGAAACTTAAGGTACGTGGGATTTTCCTAAACTACATGGGCTTGCTAAAACACTTTGAATAAGGTTTAAAGTTTTGGAAATCATGAATTTATAAAGGGGTTTTGAATTAAATTTACAATTGTGCATTGTGAATCCTTTAGATCTATTGTTTTGGTCTTGAGGCCTTCCCTTAAAGAAAATTGATTTTTTTTTATCTATAATCTATATCTATATCTATAATTTATAATATATTAAAAGTGTGAAGGCCCTTAGAAAAGTGATTTGAACTTTTTTGCCCTTCATTAAAAGTCTTAACTTTAGGCAAAATTGTCTTTTCACTATTTTTATATTTAAAAATTAATAATTTAATAATTTTTTCTGATTTGGGACTTTGACACCTACTAAACTATAAATTAGTTTTTACCTTATCATAAATTATTTGTTACCTTATTTAAAATATATGTAATTTAGGACTTTCACATTATTTATAATATATGTAATTTAGGACTTTAAACCAACTAATAGAGTGTATTAATTTTTTTCCTTATTTAAAGACTACTCTATCATTCCGTTATTGAATACAAGTTTGCTTATTTGTGCTAGAATTTCGTTTCTATTTTTTTAATACCATTAATACAACTTACATTACCATACATATTGTAATATATTAACATACTTTAACTCTTTATTGTATGTGGGCTGTGGCTTCCCTTTAGGTTTAGGATTCTATCATCACCAGTATAATGATAATATTTATTGCTTGTAGGTAGTTCATTACTATTATAAGGTTAGAATTTCTTTTATCAAGTACCAGCTAATTAATAGTTACCTGTGTTGTATTTTTTCTTTGTTCACCTTACTATAAATTATTTTTTACCTTATTTATAATATATGTAATTAAGGATTTTCACCTTATTTAAAATATATATAATTTAGGACTTTCAAACAAACTAATATAGTGTATTAATTTTTTTCCTTATTTAAGGACTCTTTATTTATTTAGAGCAAGAGAACGTCGCATTAAAAAAAATAATCAGAGTTTAAATAATATAGGCTCTTGATTCTACAATGTGACAAGGATTCGTGACTATGATTAGAGTTGTTCTTGGGTGAAGGCACATATTTGTATCTATTTTAATAGTCTGTGATTGTTCTTCGCTGCAATTTGTGAAGACATGGTAGTTTATTGCATAGAGTTAAAAGTTTAATTGTAAGTTTTTCTAGATTTGGATTGACTTGTGACTAATTAATATTTCATTTTTTTTTTGAAGATGGTCATTTGTTTTTGTTTAAAATATTGATTTGGTGAGTTGAGAATCTCAGAATTTGCTTGATTGCTTGTTTTTATTATAGATATTTTAGTTGTACGTGCATTATGATAGACGAATTAACTAGGTAAATCTTTTATTTTTTGTAAACGATAGAGGAATTAACTAGGTAAATCTTTTATTTGTTGTAAACAAAATAAATAGTACATAGCAGGAGTCGAGAAGTGAAACATTTCCTCTATATATCATTGTCATTCAAATTTTAACTATTAATCATGTATGTACTGCATATTTATTGCTTGTTCTAAGACCAAAGGTCAATTATGGGAAACAATAAGTTGCTTTAGATAAAATTATTCATTCAATGTAGTACCTCGAATGGTTAATACTTTTATCATCAAATAGTGTTATCAAAGGTGTAAGCGGAAGAGATTTGGAGTAACATATAAAGTTATTGTCATGTAATTAAGAGGTTTCAAACGGGGCAGACCTATGTGATTGCCATTTTCGTATGATTTGTGTTTGTCTTTTAAGTTATTATTTTGACGGAGATATGAGTTTTGAGTTTCTTTTTATAGTTTGAGTCCAAAATTTATTGAAAATAGCCTTTCTACCTTTTGAGGTAGGGGTAAGATCTACTATCTCGAAATCCTACTTTATAGGATTATATTGAATATATTGTAGTGTTTTTATCTCTAATGTCAATCTTGAACTCAAAAACCTATATGATGTATTATTATGTTCTTTATCTGAAGAATTGCATCTTAATTAAATAGTCATAACTATGTCAAAAAACTCTTCATAATGAAGAATCTCAAAAGGAAGCTAAAAAAACAAACGGAGGTTGAGTTGTAAATTTTTCTAAATGTAACTTGTATTACATGATTTTTTTTAAAAAAATATCACCAATAAATAAAATCAAAATAAAATGTAAAATTTCCGTGCATCAAAATAGATTTAGTAGTCCTTATAGTTTGTTAAATAACTACTACAAAATAATATTTTAATGTTAATTAAAGTTGAGGGTAAAATATGAAAAAAAATAATTAATTTTTCCTCATGTGTAAAAAATAACAAGTATTCCTTTGTCCAATAATATTTTTTCACTATACTCAAAGTAGCTATCTAATAATACTTGTTTAGTTTAAAAAATTAATGGACAATTTAGTATTTTCTACGCATTTTTTTTCTTACTATTAAATATTATATTCATCACTCAATGTATTTTTTAACGCAATAAATTTATTATGAAAGGGAGATATAATGAAATTGTTCCTATTATTTATTATTTTTTAATATTATACCTTATTTATCTACTTTCAATGCTTCTGTCGTTTTATCTTGACATTTATTTTTTTATTGCACTAAATATGGAAATAAAGGACATGTAATTTACACTTTTAAATCAATATATATATATATATATATATATATATATATATATA
>NW_025840711.1:0-54156 GCF_002878395.1 Capsicum annuum | reverse complement strand
TAAAAAAAATTAATTAAAATTGTAATTTGACTCATATGCTCCTTATTAATCTTTGCCTATTTATGTATCTATTAATTATAGAATAATTAATATTAAGGACAAACTTGAAAAAAAATTAATTCTTTCTTGATTTTTGAAATTGATCGGTATTTGAAAAAAACTATTTTCAGTATACATGACAACTAAAAAGAAACAGAATACATATTATGAATCATCTTTTTTTTAGTAACGAAGATAGTATTTAGGAACAAACGGAGTATTAAATGACACGAAGGTCGTTAGCAAATTGAAGGTTCTCGAAAAATTGTGATATTTAGTTGACAAAGAGGTGATAATTCATTTTTATTCATATTATCTTTTGCGTTATATTTTAAAAGTGTTATACTTAATAATATAACGAATACCTGTCAATTTATTTTTATGCATTTATTATTATTAATGTTATATACATGTGCAACGCATGTATACTAAACTAGTATATATATATATATGTACGTATGCATTTAAAGTTGATAATTGAATTGAGAGCATGACTATTTACACTCCCTCTCATGTTGCAATACCTCTTGATTTTCTCATGTTACGAATTGAAGAATGTTATATTTAGAAGCATGGTATCAATGTTCTTGACTATTATTGAAGGATTAAAGATTCATTTTAAATTGATGAGAGGGGGTTTTACATGTTGATAAATGTTGAAGACATATAAAGAAAGAATTGCATTGTTTGTCAAAAATACATGACCACCACATGTTTGTTGAAATGTTGAAAATAGAGATTCTTTGCATAATTTAACAAATATTTTGAAGTATGAATTCTCTTGAACTGTTTGAATGATATGGTGGTCCAAACTTTATGTTTTGAATGAAGAGAATGTAACAAGACATTTTATGGCTCAAAAACATGACTTGCAAGTCTTGGTATGATGATACCACATCAGATAAGGTCAAGTTAAACTCAAAATAGAATACAAATTTTATTTCAGATTTTAGATTTTGAATTCAGAAAATGCATGTTTAAAATAGGTTCAAAATGGGCACTAAGAAAGTTAGGTAGTTACCTGAAGTAGGCATGAGTCATACGATTCATTGCCCGAAATTGTATTTTACCAATACGGGTTTATATTTTTCCCAAAGAGGGATTATATGCTGGCCTAGTGCGTTGTGGCATATCAGATTCAGATACTCCGACCCTTGCGAAAAACTTGGGTTGGGGGCTTGGCCTCCGAGTTAAGGACGGATCCTATATTGACTGTGGGATACTTTCAGATATGTAGGGTGTACCACTTAATTCAGAAGTAAGACAAAGAAAGGAATTGCATTAACAAAATTATTTCAAGATTAGTTGAAGTTTCCCATGTGTTTTAAGTTATTTCATGCATGACGTTTTATGAAATGCTCTTACTTATGTAATTTATTAAAGTACATTATTATAGGATTGCTCTGCATACCGGTACAGTTGTATTAACCCCCTATATTATAGGATCTGAGGCATACTTTTGGGGTTTAGCTAAGAAGTAGATTGATGTTTCTGAGATTTGCTGTTGGTGACCCTTCTCTATTCTGAAAGGCCGAAGGCCGGGCTTATACAAACATTGTCATTTGTTTGATTCATAGTCTGACTGGGGGACCTTGTCCCTATTTTGTTTTAGACATATGTTGGATTTTGTTATGTTAGTGATTTCACAGACAGGTGTCATTTGTTTTGAATATTAAGAATTTCTTTCCAAATTGTTCAAGTGTAATGAGATTGACCATGGTTCCGTTTAGTTATATTTTTTTGCAAATTCTTTATATTGAATGAAAATTTTGCATGATTACAAGATATAGAATAGAATTCGGGTCTTCATGGTTTAGGATGCTCGGCATGGCGAAGGCCCCGGGTCAGGTCGTGACAATAATGTAACACCCTGCACTTTCGGGATAAAGTTTGAACCATCCTTTCGACACATATAGACCCAAACCTAATGATTCCTTGTTAATAGATATGTGATCATCAATCTTTTAGTGTGTGAATACATTTGAATATTAATTGAGGTCACAAAAATCTCCAAACTCAAATACGAGTTGAAAACTTTTCTATCGATTAAGTTTTGATGAATGTCTAAACATGGGTCAACTTCCATCAATCATAACTTTTTGTATATATAGAATTAGTGGGCCTACAATATATCAAATGAAAGACATTGAGTCCTCTTTCCAACGCAATTGGTTTCTCCTTACTCCGATACCGGAGTAGAAAGTTATGCTCATTTTACTTCGAAGTGATTGTCTGCCAAAATGTGATGATGAGGCTGATGACCTATCAACTAGGTGATGGCCCATCAGCCCTAGTCGTCAGCCTAGGTAAAAAAGTGATAAAAGATAGCCTAAAAGTGAGGACCTAGGTGATGACCTATCACCTAAGTGACGGGTTATCAACCATGGTCGTCAACTGATGAAAATCTAGATTACTTTGCTTACTTTAGGGGTATTTTGGTCTTTTCATCACCCTAAAACCTACCCCACAAATATAAATTATATCCTAAGTGTTATAATTCATTTTCTATCAGTTTTCAACATCAAAATTCTCTCTTCACTCTTAAATACAAGATCAAACTAGGGTTTCCTCCAAGAACAAGAAATCAAGAAAAATCAATCCTTAAGTCCAAGATTTCCAAGGAACAAATAAAGATTCGAGTTCTACTCTTTAAACTAAGTAATATAAGGTATGTGGGATTTTATTAAACTGCATGGGCATGGTGAAAAACATTTTTAATAACGATTGAATGTTGATAAATCATGTGTTTACGAAGGGTTTTGAATTACAATTAAAAACATACATTTTGAATTCTTTCAAGGATGTAATGTTTTTGTCTTGAGACCTTTCCCCTAAATATGATTTGTACTCATATATCAGTAGGTATGTAATTGAATTTGAAGTTTGAATTGAGAGCATAAGCATATAAATTCCCTCTCTTGTTATGAAGCCCCATTGTTCCCATACGTTATGGCATATTTCAATTGCATATTGAGAAGCATGATATAAGTGTGTTTACTATTGTTTGAGACTTTTCTTTTACTATGAACTGAAGAGAGAGAGTTTACTTATTTAGATAAATAAGAAGTGATTATTTTAAAGAGTTGCATGGTTTGTTACAAAATACTTGACCACCACATGTTTGTTGAAATGTTTAAAAGAGAGAGTCTTTGCACAATTTAACATATATTTTGAAGTATGAATTCTATTGAATTGTTTGAATAATATGGTGGCCCAAACTTTATGTTTTGAATGAAGAGACTGTAACACAATATTTTATGGTATAGAGATATGACTTGCAAGTCTTGGTATGACGATACTAAGCAGATGAATTCCGTAACAGAGTAAGATTTTCAGATTTTGAATTCAACAAAATGCATGTTTAGAAAAGGTTAAAAATAGGCTTAAAAAGAGTTAGATGGTTACCCAAAGAAAGTACGAGATGAAAGACTCAATACTAGAAATCGTGATTTGCCAACACGGGGTTATGGTACTATGTTGTGTGGTCTTTTGTACCTTGATTTATGTCTTTCTATTTTGGGACTATGGTTAGGAGCCATGATTTATGGTCATGTGCACTACCATGACATATTGATTTGATTGGGGATTATGGCACCATATTGTGTGGTCTTGCGTGTCTCCCCTTACTTATACTTCAATTCTTACGGCAAAATTGGATTGGAGGCTTGGCTGTCGAGTCAAGGGCAGATTCTATATAGACCATGGAATTATAGATTATAGGGTGTACCATCTAGCTCAGAAGTAACATAAAGAGTGGTTCATTATTTTCAAAGAATTGTTTCAAAGTCTTTTAAATATGCCCATGTGTTTTTATATATATTGCATGTAAAGTGTTTTATGAATTTCTCTCACTTATGTTGGATAAAAGTATGTTATTTTGGATTTATCTACATACCAGTACATCTGTATTGACCCCCTATATTTCAGGGTCTGAGACTCCGTCTCGAGGTCTCGTCCAGCAATAGGCTTGAGTGCCTCAAAAGTTGTAATTGGTGAGCCTTCTTTATTCTGCAAGGATTGATTTTCACATTTTGTTGTTTTCTTCTATTTATGGGCTATTGGAGGCCTTGTCCCAGTTTTAGACATGATATTGATTCCTGTGTATTAGAGATTTCGCAGACTTTGTTTAGATGTTGTTAGAAGTTATGGAATTCCATTTTGAATTATTTCTTTGAATTATATTATTTGACCATGATTTCATATTGATATGTATTTCTGCATTGTCTTTTATAGTATGTGAACATGTGTATGATGTCCAGAAAGTGAAGGGCACTCAGGCCTTCATGGTTTGGGATGCTCGTTGTGGCTAGGGTCTCAGTTCGGGTCATAACATATATTCTATTTGATTTTTAGATTAAAAATGTCACTAATTATCTAGCTTCAAATGAATTTTTTCCAAAAGATAATCTCTCGATGATTATTTTCCAAATCCAAATCCAAATTCGAGCCATCCAAATCTAAATTCGAGTCAAGCCGAGAGAGCAACGAAGACGATTGAAGCTTTTTTTGTTCTTGCCTCAGAAGACACGTGATAGAATGTTTCTCAATATAAGAATATCAAAGTTTTTTTCCCCACCAATGTGGTAGAACTTACTTCCTTATGGTGAAAACATAATTTACTTTTTCCTCTATGTGTTTCCTCCATTTTCTATTTACATTTACACATAGAACCCAATAATTCCCTACATGAATGTGGAATGGCTATTTTATGAAAAAATTATGGACAAGTGTAGGATCTACAATAAAAACTAATTGCATTTGGATAAGTAGGTTTTTCCTTGAACTTTCCGCAGTTAACTTGCATCAGATGCACTAAGTCAATCAGTAGATGTAATATCTTTGAACCATCAAACTTTAATGTATAACTAAAAAATACAAGTCGCACAATCAATGTTTGTTCGTTTTAGCGATGAACACGACCTAGTTGTATGAGATCTTGGAGAATAGGCTTTACTATATTATCTTTGAAGACATCTCCGCTTCACCCTCATAGAAGTGATTTCTAAATGTATAATTCTATAAATTAAAATATTTTGCCAAACCTTCCAAATATAGAAATCATCAAAAAGCTTTAAACCATAAGCCTTATCCTTGTTTCCTAAAAATTGTCTTCATTATGAGAATGGTTTGAGTGTATTGACGATGTTGAACCGCTAGCCACTACTTTATTTGATCTCCTTAAAGCTAACTCTTGGGGATCTACAAAGTGCTAGGTAGAGTTACAGTCGTGATGACTTTTCCTAGGCCATAAATTCATTTTCTTTGATGTTCTACCGACTCCCTCTCTAGTTAGGCCTTTTGTAAGTGGATCCGACACATTATCTATTTGACCTTACATAGTTAACCATGATAATTTCACTAGAGAGTAGTTTTGTAATAGTATTTTGTCACCATCTTATATGATGAGATTTCTCATTGTACATCATGATCCCTACTCAACCTATCACAGCTTGACTATCATAGTGTATGCATATTAGTGCCAAAGGCTTAGGCCAATAAGGAATATCTTTCATGAAATTCTAAAGCCATTCAGCTTCTTTACCAACAATATCTAATGTGATAAATTCAGATTCCACTGTAAAGTGGGCAATACATGTCTGTTTGGAAGATTTCAAGAGACTGACTATCCACCTAAAGTAAACATATATCCACTTGTGGATTTTACTTTATTCAATTCGGTGATCTAATATGCATCACTATATCTATCAATCAGTGCAAAAATATTTGTTATAATGCAAAGCATAGTCTTGAGTATATTTTAGATACCCCAAAACTTTTTTCATTGTCATCCAATGAGTTTGATTGGGTTACTCATGTACCGACTCAATTTTCTAATAGCGCATACTATGTTAGTTCGCATAAAATTCATAATATATAAATAAAACTTCTCGACAATCTTGTATAGTCCAACTATGATTAAATTATATATAAAACTTCCTAAAAATCTTGTAATGTCCAACTGTGAGTTACATTCACCTTTATTCTTTTGAAGTGCAAAACTCACATCTAATGGAGTCTTGACAATATTAAAATTCAAATACTTGAACTTATCAAGTACCTTTTCAATGTAATGAGACTCTAACAATGCCAACCCTTATGGAGTTCTACAAATTCTTTTCCCTAAATAACATCAGTAACTCCAAGGTCTTTCATATCAAACTTTCTCTCAAACATTCATTTTGTAGTAGTTATGTCGAAAATATCTCTAATGATGATCAAAATATCAGCCGCACACAAACAAATAATGGCTTTGTGATATGGAGTGCCTTTAATGTAAACACATTTATCACATTCATTTATCTTTAAACCGTTTGTCAATATGGTTTGGTCAAGCTTTGCATGACACTATTTGGATGTTTGTTTTAGTCCATAAAATGACTGAATAAGCTTGCACACTTTCTTTTCTTTACCAGGAACCACAAAAACCTTGGGTTGTTCTATGTAAATTTCTTTCTCCAATTCTCCATCTAAGAATGTTGTTTTCAAATTCATTTGATGAATTTCAAGATCATATATCACCTCTAATGCAACCAACATATGAATTGACATTATCCTTGTTACTGGTGAGTATGGATCAAAATAATAAAGATCTTCTTTTTGTCTAAAGCCTTTCATGGCCAGTATTGCCTTGTATTTTTCAATATATCATGAACTTTTATTTTTCTTCTAAAGATCCATTTAGTACCTAAATATTTATTTTCTAGAGGAAGATCAACCAACTTCCAAGTGTAGTTTCTCATGATTGACTCAATCTCACTACTTACTACCTCGTTTCAAAAGAATGAGTCTGAAGACAACATTGCTTTTATAAACCTTTGAGACTCATTTTTAAGAAAAAAATATTTTTAAGAAAAAATATTACAAAAATCTTACCCGAAGGAAGTTGACGTTCTTTGACACGCACTACGCCTTGGATTCTCATTATTAAGAACATTCTTCTTTGGTTCATCCAAAGTTATTTAGACCATCCACTAGACAGATCATGTCTAGATTTATACGAATAATATGTTCAAACAAATCAGCATTATCTGGTTCAATTTTCATATTTTCATGAATACCTGGATGTTTTGATTTATGAATCAAAATGCAACATATTTTACTACTTATAGCATATCCAATAAAAACACAGTCCACAGTCTTTGGTCCTATTTTTACGCTTTTAAGTCTAGGAACTTAGATTTTGGCTATACAACCCACACTTTGAAATATTTCAATTAGGCTTTCCTTTTTTTCCATTTTTCATAGGAAATAGATTGTGTCCTACTGCGGGGCACTCTATTGAGTATTCAATTTTCTGTAAGGATAGCTCCCCCCACAAGTTTTGCAGTAAACCTAACCTTATGAGTAAAACATTCATTATTTCCTTCAATTTTTGATTTTTTATTTTAACAATTCCATTTTATTGAGGTAAATATAAGGCAATAGTTGATTTGACAATTCTATTTTTCATACATATCTCCGCAAAAGGAGATTCATACTCTCCACTCTATCAATTCTTATCATTTTGGTATTTTTATCCAATTGATTTTGAACTTCAGGTTTATATTGCCTAAACGCATCTATTATTTTATCATTACTATTTAGCTAAGAAATATGACAATATATAGTGCAATCACACGAGATGGTGTTGACTTCATATCACAAATGTTTGTGTGAATTAAGTCTAAAGGGTTGGAATTCCTTTCAACAGACTTACATGGATTCTTAGCATACATAGATTTCATACTTTTTTGACAGTTTGATTTATTGCACTCAAAATTAGACAAAACTTCTAAGCTATCAGTTTTCACAGGGTTTTGTAATTGACATGTCCTAAACGTTCACACCACAGTTCATTTGACTCAAGTAAGTAAAAGAAACAAAATTTTTATTCATATCAATATTCATTACATCGAGCGTAATAAGGCCTTCAATGAGGTAATGTTTACCTACATACACTTCACCCTTATTGATTACAACTTTATCAGAAATAAATACATATTTGAATCCATTCTTAATCAGAGGTGAAATAGAAATTAAATTCTTTTGCAACTCCAAAATATGAAAGACATTATTTAGTGTCACTACCTTGTCTGATGTCATCTTTAAGCAAATCGTGCATGTTCCTTCAACCTTTGTTGTATAGGAGTTCCCCATGAATATCTTTTCATTGGCTTGAGCTAGAGCATATGATGTAAATAATTTTTTATTGTCACATACGTGGTGGGTGTCATCTGAATCAATCCACTACTCTCTACAGTTTCTAACTAGATTGCACTCCAAAAGTATAGAACACAGACAATCCATATCATTTTTGGATTCCACCAAGTTTTCTTGATCCTTTTTCTTCCCTTCTTCAGAGCATGACAATTTACAAACTTGTGGCCAACTTTGCCATAGTTAAATAAACTTCCTTTGAGTCTTTTTAGGAGGATTGCCTTGTTGTCCTAATGTTTTCTTTCTTTTCTTTAATTTATTGAGGTCATATTTCAGAATGTTCACTCCACTTATTGCAGAATTCCTCAAGACCTTTGTTAAGTTGCTTTGTTTCCCTCTTCAATCCTTAACCTAACAATGAGGTCTTCACAAACATATCCTTGCACTTATGCTTTATATAGTTTTGAAGTTTTTCCATAAAGTTGGCAACTTCTTAATTATTGAAGCTATATGAAAAGCCTTGTTTACAGTTAAACCTTTAGATAGGAGATCATGGATTATGACTTGCAACACTTGGACTTCGATAACTACAATTTTACTTTCTATCATCTTAAAGTTCAAAAATTTTATAACAATGAATTTCTTCATTCCAACATCCTTATTTTGTACTTCTTTTCTAAAATGTCCCAGAGTTCCTTTGAGTTCTTCATATTACTGTACACATTCTATAGGTTTTAGGCCACTCAAAATATAATTCTTGTACAAAAAATCTAAGTGCTTCCGAACTTTTGTTACCATGAAGCATTCTTTTCTCAAAGTTTTTTTCAACAATTCAGGAACATCTTTCATGATGAACCCTTGTAGACTCAATGTAGTCAAAAAAAATATATCTTTTGCTGCCATCTTTACTTTCCACATGAAGGAATGATTCTAATTATATGCATATGAAAGTTTCTTTCTCCCATCAATGTGGGAAAACGTTACTTTCTTAAAATAAAAACACGATTCACTTTTTCCTCCATTCTTCATTCACATTTGCACTTAGAACCCAACATCAAAAACTATAATAGCTTCGGCTTCTCTCTAGTTTATGTGAATTTTATTGTTCAGAGTTCATAATTTAGTAGAAAATGTCGTATATTGAAGGCGAAAATTGAAAAAGAAAGTCTTACATGTGTTCAAGGAACTTTATCGAGTACAAGGACAATTATATAAAGTCATTATTATTATTTTTTGCCACATAACAATATCTAATTTAACCTGTTATGACAATAGAGTCACTTGAAGATGTAGATCGAGAATATTTACTGACATTAAATGTGTCATTACAAATTAACAAGGATAGATAGTTGTAATATACTATATAAAAATGGATTGTCACACGATGGAAGGCGTTAAATATTAAAAGTCTTGATATTTGATGGACGTGTTTGTTCAGAAAATAAGACGATCATTCGGAATACTCACTACTACAACTCTACAAATTAGGCCTTGTTTCATGAAGTGTCTAAGAAAAACTACAAGTCTGAGCATAGATTTCTTTGTATACAACAACATTTATTTGTATTTTCCCAAATTTATATATTAATTATATCTCTTTAAGTAATGTCTATCTTTTCGCATCTCAAAAGCTTTTTCCCCAATTTTAAATCTTATATTTTTCTAATAGATCAGAGAACTAAGGTGCACCCAAGACCTAATTTGTTTCTGGTTCATGCCAAATTCACCAAGGAAATCCCGCATGAATATTTTGTCAATTGGTATATCTGATGGGATAAGTATGTAGGGATATATATATATATATATATATATATATATATAATTTTGTCTCACTTTCCATATGAAATAATGATCCCACCATTTTAGTACAAGTGGTGGGATAAAATAGTCCCAGGGTTAGTTAATACTTCATACCAAAGATGGGATAAAGTTAATATCAAACTTATCTGAAACTATTTTCCTTATCCGATGTACCAAACAACCCTGCGATTAGAATTCAAATTCAGCTAAAAATAGTGTGCTTGAACATAGATTGGGAAGTGTGGAAGAACAACCCTTGCTCTAACTAAATTTTCTTCTATAATTGTTAAGCAAGTTCCCATTATATTCTGTTGGTTTCCTTAGAAGCTTTTCAAGACATACTCTCACTTTATATCAAAATCCAACACAAGCTTCTTCTTGCTTATGCCTCAGGTGGATCAAGTATAATCTATCTTTCTAGAACAAAAGTCATAATAAATTCCTTCATTTGAAAAGAAACCTTTCAATAAAAGTCAATATATAAGTAAGTTGCTCGAGCTATGGGTTGAAACATGAGATAATTGAAGTAAAAGGTTACTTTTAAGTCTTGAATGAAGGATTGATGACATTGACCAACTTAAAGGGCCAAACATAATTAAGAAACTTGATTAGGTTAATTGTGGACTTGATTAATATTTTTCAATCTTTTTAATCTTTTCAAAAATATAAATTAGCCACACCCACAAAACTTTCCTCTCTCTGCAAATCAATCTCTCTTCTCTCTTTCTCTTGATAGTTTCTCTCTCTAACTTCTCCAAAACAACAACTTTCCAAATTTCTCCCTTCAATCTTGTGCAACTTCAACCTCTGGCGATAGATAATTTTGAGTTTTTGCCTGTTCCTTTTTGATATTCAACCGTCAGTCGACATGACAACATTCTCCGGCGACAACAACTTCGAGTTCTTCATCGTTTCTTTTCAATTTTCACAGATAAAAAATTAGGGCTTTTTAGTTATGACAAAAATGAGGAACTTGATTTGTTGGTGTTTGTTATTTTCTAGTTGAATTTCTCATCTGGATGTATCTACTACTGTTGTTTTTTCAACAATAGATAAAACATGTAACGTGAATCCAACAGATGAGTAATCTATTACAACATATATGACTAATTTATTGCGGATATTAGTAATCTATTGCGCAGATTAGTAATTCGTTGCAACATATATGACTAATCTGTTGCGCAGATTAATAATCTGTTGCAACATATATGACTAATCTGTTACAACAGATGAATAATCTATTGTGACATTTCGGCGATAACAACTTTGAGTTCTTCATCGTTTCTTTTTGATTTTCACAGGTAAAAAATTAAGCCTTTTTAGTTATGAAGAAAATGAGAAACTTGATTTGTTGGTGTTTGTTATTTGTTTATGTTTATTATTTTTAGTTGAATTTCTCATCTAGATGTATCTGCTACTACTGTTTTTTCAATAATGGATAAAACATATAACGTGAATCCAATAAATGAGTAATCTGTTGCAACACATACGACTAATCTATTGCGCAGATAGTAATCTGTTGTAACATATATGACTAATCTGTTGAAACATATATGACTAATCTGTTGTGCAGATTAGTAATCTATTGCAATATATATGACTAATTTATTGCATAAATTAGTAATTTATTACAATATATATGACTAATCTATTGGAACAGATGAGTCATATGTTACAACAACATGTGGGTAATCTGTTGTAATAGATTACTCATTTGTTAGATTTGTAATATAGTTTTGTAACATGAATCTAATATATGAGTCATCTATTCTAACAAATTAGTCATATGTTACACCATACTACTCACTTGTTGCAACAGAAGACTCATATGTTGGATTCATATTGCAGGTTCTTGTAATATCCCAAAAATTTTTTCGTTGAAATTTTGTGCGTAAACGTGTTGGATTCTATCTTCTAGAATGAATTATAAACTTTTCGTGTGGAATTTACTAGATTATGACCCACCATTGCATAGAGTATCGAATAGTCTTTCCAACGATATGTGGATCTTCCAAAACGAACACCCGAGCGACGAGTTATGAACATTCTGATCGAACCATGAATAGTAGTGAACAGTAAAACGTGCAGGAAAAAGTACTGAGGCCTGGCGTATTTTTCTCCAACTTTAAAGAATTATAACTCCTTGTACATAATGATCTGGGTGATATACTATATATCAACGGAAATCTCTGTGAGTCCTCTTCCCAATGAAATTGGTTTCATCCAATTTGTCTATCGGAGCAAAAAGTTATGGTCGATCTACTTCAGCCTATCAAAAGAAAATTTTTGGTCAAATTCAAACGATTATAACTCCTCATAAACAATGATCTGGGTGAGATACTATATATCAACGGAAATATATGAGAGTCCTCTTTCTAATGAAATTGGTTTCATCCAATTTTAATATCGGAGTAAAACGTTATGGTTGATCTACTTCAGACTATCAAAACAGTCCACCAAAGGACAGATTCGAGAATTATTTGATTTTTAGGGGTGTTTTGGTCATTCTCCCTCACCTAAAATCCATCCAAACCCTATATTAAATCCTATTAGAAGCATTATATGTTATATTTTATTAAATTCCCTATAAAAAAAAACCCTAAGCTCCTACATCCAACTTCAAGAACCTCCAAAGTTCACCATTAATTCTACAAATTTATTCAAGATTTCAAGTTCCTAGTTCAAGAACTCCAAGAACCATCATTCAAAGGCACGATTAACATCTCAAAAATGAGTATCTATCTAAAGTTCATCATTCAAGCTATGCAGGATTTTTCAACAAGAACTCTCTTTTGTTCTTGTGTCCAAAAGTAATTTTCTTTACAAAGGCATGATTTTTATTTGATTTTTACGAATTTGAAGCATGAACCCATATCTTATGATGATTATTATGAAATCTTGATATTTATGATTTTGAAAGATGAATTTACATGTGTGGAGATATAAAGCATGAATCTTGAACGAAATTTATCAGGATTTTGATATTTGGGTCGTGAATCCCCATTGGAAATTATGTTTTTTTTCTAGAAAGTGTGTGTTATAAGCATGTTGATGTTCAATATTTGAGATATTTTGAATGATTTGACCTTTTGGTCTTAATGGAGTTGTTTTGAACTCGAGTTTGAAAGAAATCCACAACATGGTTGATTTTGACAGATGGGAAGCATGATGGCTCCCGATGTATATTTATATATTACTGAAATTGTTTTGTTGTGGATTGTCTTTGATATGATCTGAGCTAAGTCTGGGAGAAATATTTAGCACCGAGTGGGAGGTATAAAATGACCTTACTTCCCTAGAACTACGTGCCCCCATAGGAGTGAGCCTGAGGCTGATTTATATAGTGATCACTAGTTTGTGTGGATTTGATATCGATAGTTCTACTCCGATGGCAAGGATAGGACGGCTCTCCCCAACGTGTATTGTACGTTGGACACCATGTAGCTCACATAGTTTATGTCGGTTATAGGATCTCCCAGTGTGGGTGTGTTTCCTTGTGTCTATGGTGAATGGTGAAGTGATTTGAAAGTGGAATTGTGAAAGTTATTCTTTCGGAAGATTTAAATGATATTTACATTATGAGAATTGATATTTTTGATGAACTGAAAGTGATTGACAAATTTTATGATGACTCACATATGTTATTGTACTTATTTAATCCTATCATGATTATGATGATTTTCTTTGGGCTATATGAGTCTTTCATACATCCTGCATATTTCTTATAAATATTTATGATGATGATGTTTATACAACTGCATACACCCCCATATACTTGGTTCCTTTCCATGGTACTGACCCACATCTTTGGATGTGGGCTGCATTTTCTCGGAATATAGGTTCAGGTGCTCAGTTCCAGGTTTGACAGTGATTCTTCGGGCACGCTACTCTGCATCCTCTATTGTGGTGAGTCCTCAAGTTCTAATGATCTGATGTCTGAGGTTGGTTTCACAGAATTGTTTACATTTGATAACTGAGTATGGGTCAATTGGGGCATGTCTCAATGGCTCACAGGTTTTATTGATTTTTGTAGAGGCTTGTCAGACTAGTATAGATGTTGGGTGTTGACTAATAAGTCGTATTTTGTTATCTTTCTGAAATTCTTTTATTCTTGGAGGATGATTACTCTGTTGATATTTGAGGGTTATTTATGGAAACCCCGTTGATTTGTGTTGAACTGAATGAAAATGGCTCAAAGGGTTAGCTTGGGGCTACTCATAGCCTCAAACAGCGTGTGACACTCCGGGACCCGTTTTTAAAGGTATTACAGTTCTATCCATTGTAGCAATAGCAGATACACCAAATAATAAATTCAATAAAAATCATAATTTTACTTACAAAATACCTATGAAGTAACGTCCCAGTGATATACGAAGAAAATTTGACCAAAAAAAATTCTAAAAATTTCACCAGGTCACAATGAATAAGTAAAACACATGAAATTTTTTATGAAACAGGTAAAGAAGACAAAGATAATATATCATACATCAAATTCAAAAGGATCAAGGGGACAAACGTTTGAGTTCTCCTAAAAACGTTTAAGTTCCCTAGTATTTTAATTACTTTCTAATAGTTGACCTATTTGTTACAACAGATTTTCTATTTATTTGATAATATCCAATAGATGAATCATCTGATACAATATGTTAGTCATCTTTTGATTAAAATTAAGTAATTATTAGTTATAACTAAATTGATTTAGCTAAAATTAAAATCATCTCTAAGACAATAGGACAAACATTTGATTCTCCTAAAAATATTTGAGTTCCCTAGTATTTTAATTATTTTTCCAGCAGATGACCTATTTGTTGCAACAATTTAGTCATCTGTTGCAATAGATATTTATAACAGGTTAGTCATTTATTGATTCAAATTAAGCAATTATTATTAATAACTAAATTAATTTAATTAAAATTGATGACAAGTCTTTAATACAAGACCTTAGACAAGGGGACAAATGTTTGAGTTATCCTAAAAACATTTGAGCTTTAGTATTTTAAATTGCTTTTCAACATATATCTTGTCTATTTAATAATTTCCAACAGATGAGTCATATGTTGCAACAATTTAGTCATCTATTGCAACAAATGTCTATATTTGTTTGATAATTTTCAATAGATGAGTTAGTTATTGCAACAGGTTAGTCATCTGTTGTAACGGATGTCTATATCTGTTTGATCTTTTTCAACAGATGTCTTTAACTATTTGGTCTTTTCCAATAGATTACTCATCTATTGCAACATGTTAGTCATCTTTTGATTCAAATTAAGCCATTATTAGTAATAACTAAAATAATTTAACTAAATTAAAATATGAATTAATAAGTTTAATTACAGTTTCAATTAATCTCATGATAATTACACGATTAGCTAAGTATGTTCGTCCTGAGTAGAGTGATCAATTGACCAATTTTATTTGAAATAATTCAAACTAAGCCATCATTAGAAATAACTTTATTGATTTAACTAAAATTAAAGATGAATTAGTAAGTTCAATTACGATTTCAATTAATCTTGTGTTAAAAATGGTGTATTGATACATGATGATTTGTTATTGTTTCTATTGAATAAATCTTGCTATTGATTTATTTTTTCAACAAAAAACAATCTGTTGCAACAAATGAATGATTTGTGAAAACAGATGAACCATATATTGTAAAAATGAATCAATTACTCCAACAGATGAGTCATATATTGCAACAGAAGGGTCATCTATTGTAACAGATGGACCATATGTTGCAACAAATAGATCATCTGTTGGAAGAACTCAAGGGTCATAACTTTTCGATCATTTAATTAAAAAAATAATTCATAAATAAATAATATAAAAAAAATGATAAACATAATTTTGTAGCTATTTAATTTAAATAACTAAAATACCAAAAAGTTGAAAAGTTATGACTTTTCACCTTTTTTGTATTTAAATCTATTTTTTAATTTAAATAATTGAAAAGCCACCAAGTTTGATTTAATTAAGAGATATAATTATTAAAAAAAGAGGTGAATGGTCGTGATTTTTTGCCTAACATACTGCACTACTCACTCATTCAATCTTTTATAAATAGGTCTCCTCAGCTCTATCTCTTGCATCTTGTCTTGCATAAAACCACCATTATATCTTCAATCACTTCTCTTTCAAAAATAAATTTCTTGTTCGTTCGTTAAGGTATGTTTTATTTTCTTGATCTAATATGAAAATTATTAATATGCATGTATTTTCTAGTTAAGTTTCACATTTTTTTGTTAAACTACCAGTTGATAATATAAGTGGTTTAGTATTTTACGTTATTTGTTCATGCATGTTCTAGATATGACTGATCTAATTTGGTACATGGCGATTCTACTTGACACCATGTAGGAACTTGAAAGACTGGTTTATGAACTCGGGTGAGAGTTGGTCACCGTGAGAGCAAGAGTGCTTCATGGAATTTGAAGGCTGAGGGTTCTGTTGCCCAATGAATTTTCGATTGATAATAATAATAATAATAATAATAATAATAATAATAATAATAATAATAATAATAATAATAATAATGATAATAATAATAATTAGGTTATATTTTTTTTAATCATATGTAGTTTATTTTATCAGATCTACCTAATGTGGTAAATATTTTTTGTGTAATGAATGAGAAAATCTATATTTTTTTGACTGAGTTTATTCTTCTTTTTTTTCATTCTGCCTATTTTTGTTAAGATGTTGTGACGAGTAGGTTTTTGAGCATTCGGGAGTGGAAAAAATCAATTACAATAAAGAATGTGTTTGGTTGAGAGCAAAGTCATAGACTAAAAGTAAATAAAAACACAAAATTATTTACTATTCCAATAAAATTAAAGATAAATTGATAATAGATGGCCCATATGTTGCAACAGATGAGTAATCTATTTGTCACGACCTGAGCCGGGGCCCTAGCCGTAACGAGCATCCCGAATTATGAAGGCCTGGACGATCTTCTAAATATTATAATCATGCAAAATATTCATATAGTATAAGAAAATTTGCAGACAATAATACAAGATGATACCATGGTCAAACTCACAAACTTGAACAATTTGAAAAGAAGTTCTTAATATTCTAGACATATGACACCCGTCTACGAAATCTTTAACATCACAAGATCCATCGTAAGTCTGAAACAAAACTGGGACAAGGCCCCCAGTTGGATCCAAAACAAACTAAATAATAGTGTTAAAAAAAAAGCCTTCCTGAACTAAATTTTAGACCCTAAGATATAGGGGGTCAATACAAAAGTACTAGTACGTAGAGCAATCCAAAATAACAAATTTATACATATATAACATAAGTGAGAGTAAGTCATAAAATATTATGCATGAAATAGTTTAAAATACATGGGAAACTTTAAATAATCATTCAAACAATTCTGTAGATGCAATACCATTCTTTATTTCACTTCTGAATTAGGTGGTCCACCCTACAAGTTGAACAGTCCATGGGCTATATGGAATCAGCCCTTAACTCAGTAGCTAATCCCCTAACTCAAGTTTGCCGCAAGGGTTGGAGTGTCTATTTTAATACGCCACAGGGTACTAGGCCAACATATAATTCCTCTCTGGGAATATAATAACCCGTATCAGAAAACACAGTTTCGGGCAATGAGCTTTCTGAACTTGTGCCTTCTTTGGGTAATCACATAACTCTCTTTAAGCCCAAATTAAATCTTTTCTAAACATGAATCATTCTATGTCTCAAAAATTTGAAAATCTGATTGAAAACATTCATTTTGTTCTGTTCTGAATTATCATGACATTATCTGAGTTGGTGTCGTCACACCAAGACTTGTAAGTTATAATTCTGATCCATAAAAATATCATGCAAGATTTTTTCATTTAAAGCAATGTTCAGACCACCAAAACATCCAGACAATTATAAGAGAATTCATATTTCAAAACATAAGTCAAAACCATGCAAAGATTCCCATCTTTTCAACAATTCCAACAAACATGTGGTGGTTATATATTTTTGACAAAACCGTGCATTTCTTTCACTGTATATTTTCAGCATTTATCAAAATGTAAAAACCCCTCTCATCAATTTAAAAATAAATCTTAAATCATTCAACATAGTCAAGAACATTGATACCATGCCTCTGTATAATATTCTTCAACTCATAACATTCTAAAATCCAGAGGGTGTTACAACATGAAAGGGGGGGTGAACAGTCATGCTCTCAGTTCAAATATCAACTTTAAACATATACATACATATATAAAATTATAAATCAATTTGGGGTAAAAGGCATCAAGACCAAATCAATAATATCATTAAAGAATTCATAATGCAAGGTTTCAATGTAAATTCCAAAGCCCCTTTAAGAAATCATGATTTCACAATGCTAAAAGTTGTTGAAACAATTTCTTATGCTCAAATAGTTTTAGAAAAAACCCACGTACCTTAGATTTCGTAGTTAGAAGAATGAAATCTAAATCTTAATCAGTTTTCTTGAAATTCTTGATCCTAGAGATGAGTTCTTGATCTTTGGGAAAGGAGTTAGGGTTTTGATTTTGAGAGGGAGAGTGATTAATATGCAATTTTAGCTTCTTGGGCCTGAAATCCTATGTTATAAATGGATTTTTGGTGAGGGGAAGTGACCACAATTCCCCTAGACCCATTAGAAACTGAATTAATGCATAAAACAACTTTAAATTTGCGTCAGGTTTCGTGTTGGGGCGCAGTCGACGCGATGCATCAACATTGCATTGGCTTACTGCCTCACACGAAAAATGCCATAAATTTTCACTCGGTTATCAGTTTTTGACGAAATTGGTATCGTTGGAAAGCTAATTCAATTATGTACAATATGCTGGGTCTTAAGATGAAAAATTCTATGTGTATCAAAAGTTATACACATTCAAATTAGACCCTTGTAGAATCGAATATCTAATTTTGGATGAATGAAAGGTTCTTAGCTCAACTTTGCTTTAGGCCATTTCTATGAAGGCTATCATTACATCTCTAATCACATAACCTGGGACTTAATAAAATTTTGAAAACTATACCAACGGTGGACATTTCCTAACTATATCTCTTCAATTCAACTCTAAAGAACATCATACAACAACTTCCCAGACTTCTCCATACTACAAGGTTCAAGAAATAAATCTAGGTACACAAAAAACTTACACACATAAAACTTATCTAACAACCTGCTACCTGGGTTCAACTTATTCATATATACTCACGGTCTTATCCACTTAAAGATTCAACCATACTCATCATTTTTAGCAGTAGTCCTCATGACTATATACGTATCACAATTATTCACTCTGTATTCTGCAAGTCGCCAACCTAGGCTATTTCACACACTACACCATATAAACTAATTCATTCCTACAAAACATGCATTATCAATCTTGAGCTACTATTCTTACCACTATACTTCACATCTAAAGTTCGAGCCTATTGTCTATCATCAATTATATACCGCCGTTAAAGCATGCCACATACTACACTAGTCTATCAAATTGGAAAATTATCCCAAATACTTCACTTTACTTAGCCACTACCTACAGTTACAACCTCATCATAACCTTACTATTACAACTCAAAATCCACTACATACCTTCTCATAAGAAGTACTAGTTTACTACTACTAAAGAAAAACCATCAAAGGAGTTAAGTCACATGATAGGATTAGTCAATCTTAATCTTGCAATATAATCCATTCCAATCTTATCAACATATTCTAATTTCTCACATCATACTTTCTTACCTAATCGTACATCACAATGATCTTCAAAATTCAATAAACACTAATGACTCTCTACCTACAACTTATTAACTAATCTACCTCTTTCCAATTACCATTTATAAATGATTTCTACAACCGCCATAATCATCCATTCTAAGATCTTTCCCTATTCTGAATAAATAGTAATCATATCCTGTATCATTCTTCATAGACTACCAAACAATTTACAAATATTGCTACGCATTAGTCTATCACTATACAATGGCAACCCGCTCCTTAATCCATGATTATACAACTAAAACTATTTCTTTACCTAAATGTCACCCTCACTTTGACTGCTAACCTTGTGAGTTTATGTCACCAACTTCTAGATCATCTCACTACCAATAGGTCATGATACTTTAACATATACTACTATTCGGGTGGAAATATAGTTCCAACATTCTTCTACATATCAATATCCTTAAACATCACATGTGCAATAATAATTTCTAAAAGGGGACTGAATAGACTTTGTACCTCCGACTGAAAGGCATAATTTTATCAGAATAAAGGCATATACTCAAATCAATACACCTTGAAGCACTAATGGACTCCTCTTAAATCCTCATCCTATCTCATAACTTTATGGATAACTCCATTAGAGAGAACCATATTGTTGGGGGAGCTAGACTCTTAGAGTAGTATCACCTCGACAGTGAGGCATGGCCTATGAAGTTAGAACAAGGAACAAATTTGGATAACTTTCTTATGAGCAACTCTATAACATGAACTAGAGTATGAAAGAATAAGAAACAACTCCTAAATGCCCGGTAGCCTCTTGATTATAAGTATAGTGCACAACAAACCCATAAGTAAGATTCTATAAGACACGATTTCACAGACTCCTTGGGACCATAAACCTTGCTCTGATACTAGATTTGTTATGACCCGAGTCAGGGCCCTGGCTGTAACGAGCATCCTAAACCATGAAGGCCCAGGAACTCTTCTAAATCTGATAATCATGCACAATATTTATATGGTATAAGAAAAATTGTAGAAAATAGTACAAGACGATACCATGGTCAAACTCATAAACTTGAACAATTTGAAAAGAAGTTCTTAATATTCTAGATATTTGACACCCGTCTACGAAATATCTAACATCACAAGATCCAACATAAGTCTTAAAAAAAATTGGGATAAGGCCCCTAGTCGGACCCAAAACAAAATAAATAATAATGTTCTAAGAAATATGCCTTCTAAGAGAAAGAAAGCTCACTAACTGCACCCTTCTTTCTGACACTTTTATGATTTATCGGGACCCATGAACTAAATTTTAGACCCTGAGATATAGGGGGTCAATACAAAATTATTAGTATACAGATAAAATTATACATATATAACATAGGTGATACGCCCAAATTATAACTCTTTTACAAGAGAGTAAGCAGTCCTTGTCAAATATAAAACCCAAATGGGTTAGGTGTCTAATCCCACAAGTAATACCGTGTTCACTAAGTATTGTGACTGTTATTAAATTGTTGATCTAAAGCTCCAAAATAAAGGGGGTTTGGAAATGTTAATGGTTTTTTTTTGTATTGGTGTTACACAAAAGCCCAACTACTGAGAGTAAATGTAGATGTAATTCCAATGAGAATAAATTAACTAGAGTTGTGGTCACCAAGATGTTCAAACAATTAGGGTTGTGAGTTTGTGTTCGAATTCTAACTTATGTATCCAATTACAAGAATTATTGAATTCTAAAGATTACCCACGTGTTTCTCAACCTAATGTGAATTTCACCCTTTACTTCTCTCGAACTTAAAGAATTCATGCATTATTCAACAACACTCTCATGAGGGTTGATCCTATTAAGGCATTAACCCATTAACCCAAAGGGTAAACCTATGAAGTTCATATGAATCACTTATTTTCCCAACATCCACTTTCTTTTCAGACAAGTGGAGTTCATGGGCTCACTTCTCAAGTTTGCAACCAAGAGATGTCACTAAAATTAAGAAAGATTCATGCAATTTTGATAGATATTAGAAAACCAACCTATTTACAACTCCAAAATAGTTCTATACATTAAGGCTCCCATAACCCTAGTTATAAGAGTTTAGCTACTCATCTCCATTCCAGAAATTAAAGTTATATTGATGTTCATAAATAACTTCAGAACAGTACTTACAAAAGTCATAATATTGTTCTTCTCAATCTTTGATGGAAAAAATAAAGACTAATAATCAAGTCTCAATCTCTAGATTCAAATCCTAATGAAAAGTAGTACAAAGCTCTCAATAAAGGAGAAAGTATGAAAATCAAGACAAAAGATACAAAATAAACCCTAATACTTGATATTTATATGATTCTAGAATTGGGGTTTAAAATTCAAACTCAGATTCTCCCCGTTATGGTCAACGGGTCAAGCGATGGTCCATTGTAGGTCCGACGTACCATCGCCTGCATCATTACAGGGTGTCCAGTAACTCCATGTTCTTCTTCTGGGTGATGGGTAGTATGAGGACCCATCACAAGGTCGACGGTTCATCACCTGGATTATCATAGGACTTTCAATGATGATGCCTTCTGTATTATGGTAATGGTTCGCACCGACGGTTCATCACAGGGCCGATGGTCCGTCGCCTAGACCTTTGCAGGCCGTACAAATTCTATTCCTTCTACTTTTTGACAACATTTTAGACCGACGGATAACTTCAAGGTCGACGGTCTATTTCCTGAGCTATCGCTGCTAAATTTGCCTTTGTTTTGCTTAGATTGTCCAAGTTACCCTTCACACTCAGTCCTTACCCTGAAAACACTAAAATACCATGTTATATACAACCACGGTTTCTTGAAAAAACACAATTATCCTAAGGAAAAGGCCTAAAATATTTCGTCAAAAGTCAGTACATCAAACACCCTCAACTTAAGGTAATTGCTCGTCCTCAAGCAACTCAACACCAGGATATATATATGATCAACATCATGATGGGTAGTTCACAGTAAAACCAACACAATCATACAATCATTCCACAACCCATTTGGTTATGCCATCTCAACACACATGGATCCACTATTAGCATTAACAACTAATCATCATATTTATAGCTACAAATTCAAAGCCCTAAAGAAATAAATAGAACTGATATAACTCAACATGCCCTCATAGCCAAAGAAGTCCACCTCACATCGTACAGTTAAATCGTGGACAAAACTAAGCTTTTCATTCTTAGAAAAGAAGTTGCCAACACAGTGTACACCTATAAGCTTGCCCTTATCTAATGTTCTCTTATGATTGACTCGCTAAGTTCAAGTAGGACAAACTAAGGGTTGTAATAAGGTTTTAGGCTCGGTGAAGGTTATTCATTAGGGTAAGTGACTTAACGTACAAGAATTTCACTCTTTTTACCCTATTTGGTAGTTACTTACTGAAATTAAGAACCCTCTTATTCAATTGCAGTTATTCTTCAGCGCTCTTGTCATTTTTTTTATTATTGAGAACACAACATCAACCACCCTCAACTTATGCTAATGTAGAAGATTGAGGTGCACAATATCTATTTAGATTGCTAACTAGACCAGGGCCAGATGCTACCCCTCATATTACTTTCAACTCAACCTCCTAGGCTCTTAATAATCCAGCAGTAGCCACCCTCAACTTAGGCGATTTGCCAAAGTTAAAGTGCACAATTTCCACAATTGGACCAGGGCCAAAGCAAAATGCTTAACACCTTCTAGAGAGTGAATAAAAATTATTTGGATAAAAAAACATTACCACAGCTCAAAAGGGTTGACAAAGGGGACACAATGTTTTTGTGGGTCAATTATTTGGCTAAGTGGACTAACAATACAAGAAGGCCTACTATCCTCTCTTATTGAGTCAAAACAAATGACAACATCTGATGAAATGGGCAAGTTCTAGGTGTAACACTTATGTCAGAATTATACAAATACTCACCCATACAGGCACTGAGTTAATTTCTATCATACTAATTTTTGAGATCCTGATCACATAGATAGGTTTTGCTTTATTACTAAATTCTAATGCCATTAACAGAGTCACACATGGTTGCATAGAACTTTTCCACTTGGTAAGAGGAATTAATTATACAAAAAATGAAAAACACAATTTTGCCACCATAAGTTGTCATCCACATATGTACAATAAGGTGCCAATAGGAATGGAACTTTTATTTCATGCAACCATATTACCAACCAAACATGAAACTGAAAATTCAACAAAAAAAACATGAAAATGAAAAATTAACACTTAGACATGCCGATAATATTGGCAACACAGCCCCCCAACAAGCATATCCACCCTCACATAAAAAATGCTTTGTCCTCAAATGTATAAAATTTTTAGTACAAAGGATGGGAAAATACTTGTCGTGCCTCTTATTCAATCTGAGGTATTAGTGAAGTGTGGGGAGGAACCAACTTCCTCACTAGGTGCATTGTTGACTCCCATGGTGGTGGGAATACCCAAAATCTCTCTCTCTAGAGTTGTATATAGCACATCTCTGGCAGAGTCAAATGAGCGATGCACCATCAAAATACTCCGTCGTGGCTTTTCTCGATTCTCATTTCCTAGACCTGTGTGCGACGGCTGACCTCGATAGTCCATCAGGCTAGCAACAGTTGGTTGGGTTATACCGTTAGTTACCCTACCTTCTTTTTGCATCTGCTTTCCTTCATTTTAGTATCTGCACTCTTACATAAACCCTTCAGTTTGCACAAACCAATAGAATAACTAAAAAATAATGTTGTACAATAACAAAATGTGGGTTGCCTCCCACTAGCACCTGATTTATCATCGCGGCACAACTCAGTTATTTCGATTACTTATACTTCATTGAGATAGACAGTACAAATACTTTTTATCAAGTTTTTTAGGCTGATATAAAGATTTACTCTTTTCCCGTTGACTTTGAAGACACTCCCATCTTTATTTTCAAGTTTGACTACTCTAGATAAGTAGACTTGACTAACTTTAAATAGGCCTGACCACTTGGACTTAAGTTTATTCGGGAACATTTTGAGTCTGGAGTTCAACAGAAGCACCAAGTTACCTTTCTAGAAATCTCATTTTTCAATTCTCTAATCATGATACTACTTTATCTTCTCCTTGTATAGGTCTGCCCTTTCATAAGCCCTGAGATGAAATTCATCCATCTCATTCAGTTGCTCTAGTCTTAGATCTGCTGTCTCCTTCTAATTTAGATTTAACCTTTTGAGTGCCCATAAAGACTTTTTCTCCATCTTTATCGGTAAGTGGCATGCTTTGCCATAGACTAACTAATAGGGTGATATGCTGATAGTTGTCTTGAAAGTAGTTCGATCCGCCCACAAGGTGTCATCGAACTTTTGAGACCAGTTTTGTCTACTAGTGTTCATCGTTTTGGATAAGATGGCTTTAATCTCCCTGCTCGAAATCTCTACTTTCCCACTCGTTTGGTGGTGGTATGGAGTTGGTACTCTATGCTGATTCACCCCATATTTTACCAAAACAGCCTGAAACACTTTGTTACAAAAATGAGATCCTCTATCGCTTATAATAGTATGTAGTACTCCAAAGCAAGATAAGATGTTCTTTTTTAGAAATGCAACAACTCTCTTTCCTTTATTTTCAGACAAGGCAACAACTTTGACCTATTTTGAAATATAATCGACCACAATCAGGATGTATTTATCTCATATGAGCTTACAAAAGGGCCCATGAAATCGATGCCCCAGACATCAAACAATTCCACTTCAAGTATCTTCTTCTAAGGCATCTCATGCCGCTTAGATATTGACCCCTGCCTCTGACATTGGTCATACTGTAGCACAAACTCATGAGCATCCTTGAATAAAGTTGGCCAATAGTAGCCACTCTGCAATACCTTTCTAGTAGCTTGGTCACCTTCATGGTGACCTTCAACTGGAGAAGCATGACATGCTTCCAATATACTTAATACATCCACTTATGGCACACATCTACTTATAATATTATCAGTACACCACCAAAATAGATACGGCTCATCCCTGAAGTAATGTGTCACATCATGAAGGAATTTCTTTCTTTGGTAAAAAGAAAGATTTTCCATTATCAATTCTCTTACCACATAATTTGCAAAATTAGCATACCAAGGTATTTTCTTCTTAATGGTAGCTAGGATCTCCTCATCCAGAAAGGAATCATCAATCTCAAACTCATCTTTTACTACTTGTTCGCCTTCGAGTCTGGATAGGTGATTAGCCACCGGATTCTCAAATCCCTTGCGATCCTTGACCTCGAAGTCAAATTCCTGAAGTAGGAATACCCACCGGATCAACCTTGGTTTAGCATCCGTCTTCGATATTAGGTACCTCAAGGTAGCATGGTCAGTGTGTACCACTACCTTGGTACCCTATAAATATGCCTGAAACTTCTCAAAGGCATAAACCACTGCTAGGAGTTCTGGATCTATCACCATATACTTCTTCTGATCCCTATTTAGGGCCTTGATTGTAGAATAAATTGGATGAAACAACTTCTCTTTCTTTTGTTCGAGAACAAATCCAAGTGCTAGTCCACTGGCATCATACATAATCTCGAACGGCTTCGTCCAATCAAGAGCAATGATAATTGAAGCTTCCACTAGCTTCAACTTAAGGCATTCAAAGGATTTTCTGCAGTCATCATTAAAAATAAATTTGGCTTCCTTCTCTAAGAGTTGGCAAAACGGGTTTGAAATCTTTGATAAATCCTTTATGAATCTGTATTAAAACCCTGCATAGCCCTGCATAGCCAAGAAAATACGTACCCCTTTGACTGAGATAGGAGGGGGAGGGTGGTAGCTTCTCAATCACCTGAACCTTTTTCTTGTTTACCTCAATTCCTTTAGCTAAAATTCGATGACCAAGCACAATGCCTTCCTTCACCATGAAGTGGCATTTTTCCCCATTAAAGACAAGGTTGAACTCTTCGCATTGCTGTAATGCCTGACTCAAATTTTGCAAGCACAGTGTAAAGGAATCACCAAAAACCAATAAATTTTCCATAAACACCTCTAGGGTGTCTTCAACCATATCAAAAAAGGCCGACTTCATGCACCGCTGAAAAGTGGCAGGTGCATTATATAACCTAAAAGGCATCGCAAACATACTGTATGTGCATGTGAATGTCGTCTTATAATGATATTTAGGAGCAATAGAAATCTAGTTGTAATTGGAATACCCATCTAAGAAACAGTACCAACCCCTTCCAGCCAGTCGGTCAAGCATCTGGTCCATAAAGGGCATTAGGAAGTGATCCTTCAATGTCCACGAATTGAGTTTTTGATAATCCATGCACACTCTCCACCCAGTAATAGGTCTGAGTGGAATCAACTCATTCTTCTCATTAGCTACAACTGTCATGCCCCCTTTCTTAGGAACGCACTGAATAGGACCCACCCACTTACTAGCCGATATAGGATAAACCACTCCTACATCCAGCCACTTGATGATCTCCTTCTTCACCACCTCTTGCATAGATGAGTTTAAGTGAAGCTGATGCTCAGTAGTCAAAACACAATCCTCCTCCAACTAGATACACCTAAAGGGATGTTGACGATGTCAGCAATAATCCAACTAATAGCCCTTTTATATATCTTAAGGATAGAGATGAGGGATTCCACCTGTTGTTCACCCAGGTCAGCCACAATAATAATAGGTAGTGTATTCCCACTACCTAAGAACACGTACCTCAAATGACTGGGTAACTCTTTCAGCTTCAGGATAGGTGGTTCTTCTATAGAAGGTTTAGCGGGTGGACTTGGACAAATTTTTAAGCCCAAATCCAACTTATTAGGTGCATATAAGTAAGATCCCATGCCTGTTAAGGAACACTGTCTCCTTATAATCTTTTATACTATCCTGACCAAAGTTCATCAACACAACAGCTAATGTCTCAACAACAAACTTTTCTTCAATCGACACTTCTTGCTCCTCCTCATAATATACATCCACAATGGAAAATGCGCTCATATCCTTATGTTGTTTCATTGATTGTCATTCATCAAACTACACCACTTCATCATTCAGTAAAAATAAGAGCTCATTAGCTTGTAGATCAATCAATATACTTTCGATTGTCAGAAAAGGTCAACCCAATATTATAGGCACCTCGAAGTCCAACTTGCAATCCAAAATGATGAAATCTGTAGGAAATATAAAGCAAGCAACCTTCACCAGCACATCATACAGAATACCAATAGGTTATTTTACCGACCTATCCACCATCACAAGTTGCATGTTGGTGGGTGTGGCATCTCCAAACCCAACTTTCTAAATACATCTAGTAGCGTTAGATTGATGCTTGCCCCCAAGTCGTACAAAGCTTTAGCAAAGTCAAAAGGCCCAATAGTACATGGGATAGTAAATGCTCTCGAATCCGCCTTTTTCTACACCCGAGTTCTTATGGAAATAGCCCCACAATGTTGGAAATTATCCATTGGTTCAAAGTGAAATATCCGCTTCTTTGTGACAAGATCTTTCATGAACTTTGTGTACCCGGTCATTTTCTCCAATGCCTCCAACAATGCTAAATTAATTGTTAACTGCTTAAGCATAGCCATGAATTTACCAAAATTTATGTCATTGTCTTTCTTATTTAATCACTTGGGAAATAGAGAAAGTGGTTTTGGGAGAGTATTCACCACTACTTCCTCTTGCTTCTGTTTCCCTTTTTCTAACTCGTCAACCTGCTGATGATTAGAAGGGATAACAACGCCATCAAACTTCTCAGACTCTAATGTATTACCTTCTTTAAGCTCAACATCTTCTTCGATCACCTCATCATTCACAGTTTTTCCCAAAGAAGGGCCTGATAAAACCTTACCACTCCTAGTGGTATTGCCATGCATGAACCATCATTTTGAGGGTTTTGAACTGTATCAATTGGCAACGTTCTGCTCTTTTTTTGATTTAGTGCTGTAGAAAGTTGGCTCATTTGTTGTTCCAACTATTTGATCGAAGTGGAGTGAGAGCTTACCAACTGACTCATAGAATAAAAATAGGTTTTCATGGTAGTCACCCCAGAGTTGGTAGCCTCAACTCCCTTTAATAATTTTTCCATCATGTCATCCATGGATATCTTTCTAGAGCTATTTGCAGCATTATCTCTGCTTCCAGGAGGTATATACAACCTACTTCTATCATTCTCGCTCTTTCATTTTCCTTGATCCAGATTTTTATATCCAGCCTTTTCATAATAAGTACGAACTTGATTTCCTTGGCTATTTCCTTAAAAATAGACCTGGTTATTCAAATAGTTTGCCTCCTCTTCTGAATCAGAATTATCTCTACCTTGGGGTGCAACATCTTTTAAATTTTCAATCTTAGTAGATAATAAGTTCTTGGTCAATAAATCCATCTGTGTCTTCAAGTGTGCCATATCTTGATCACGTTCTTCTTCTTTCTTATGTTGTTCTGTAGTCATGCCAATAGACACAATAAGTCTTGCTACCACAAAATCCCTGGTATGCCAAGCTCTACTTTGTTTGGTCATCTGATCAAGCATCTCTGAGGCCTCATAAAAAGTAAGATCCATAAATGATCCTCCTATAGCATTATCAATAACTAGCTTCATAATAAAGTTCAAAGCTTAATAAAGAGTCTCCATCAGATGAATAACTATCATATTATGGTTCAAACACTGTGTCAGCTTCTTTTTTATCCTCTCCCATGTCTCATGAACATCTTCGATTGGGGACTTGCCTAAAGCTACTGATCTTGTCCCTCAACTGTACCCTTCTGGAAGGGGGAAAGAACCTTTCTAGAAAAGCCTCTTTCAATTGCCTCCAGTTGGTTATGAAATCGGGCATCAGCTCATTAAGACACATTATTTTCTTTCCTGACAGAGACAATAGAATTAAACACAGGCAGATGGCATTCTAGCCCACTCCTGAGTTATCAAAGGACTTGTAAATATTTACAAAATTCACTAAATACATATTGGGATCATCTCCCAAGAGTCCACCAAACAACCCCTTCAGATGAAGGAATTGGATCATTACATTGGTAATATTGAACTTTGCTCCTGGTGCTAGAGGTGAAGGAATGATAGCTCCAGTGGAACCAACTCCATCTATTCTATCTTTATCATAATTAAGATTAAATTGAATAACTTGACGATTAGGTCTCGCCCTGAAAGGACGGCTTCTGTCCATATTTTTGTTCCCTAGTGCAGCAACATTCTCTGTATGCCTTCGATTAGCGGGGTATAACAAGTCATCATCCCCTAAATCATCATCATCAGGGTTAGGATGACATGCCCGTTGGCCATTATTCTACTGATTTAGTTGATCTCTAGCCAACACGGCTAGTCTCTCAGCATCTGAGGGTTCTACTATTCTGCCAATAAGATACGGTTCCAAATATATTGGTAATAATGGTTCACCCGATATCCATGTACTTGGAATACACAACAACTCCCATACACAAACAAAACAACAAATAAAAGTAAAATTTGGGAACCTGACCAAAGGTCAATTAACAAACACAAACATAATTGACAACTGTATTCCCTGGCAATGGCGTCAAAATTTGATAGGCCCAAATTACAACTCTTTTATGAGAGAGTAAGAGGTCGCTGTCAAATATATAACCCAACTTGGTTGGGTGTTGAATCCCACAGGGAATAATATTTTCACTAAGTATTATGATTGTTATCAGACTGCTGATCTAAGGCTCTGAAATAAAGGGGACTTGGAAATGTTAACAATGTTCTTTTATATTAGTGTTACACAAAAGCCCAGCTACTGAGAGTAAATTTAGATGTAATTCCAATGAGAATAAATTAACTAGAGTTATGCTCGCCAAGATGTTCAAACAATTAGGGTTGTGAGTTTGTGTTTGAATTCTAACTTATGTATCCAATTGCAAGAATTATTGAATTCTAAAGATTACCCACGTGTTTCTCAACCTAATGAGTATTTCACTCTTTACTTCTCTCTAACTTACAGGATTCATGCATTATTCAATAACACTCTCATGAGGGTTGACCCTGTTAAGGGATCAACCCGTTAACCTAAAGGGTAATCCTATGAAGTTCATGTGAATTATTTCTTTTCCCAACATCCACTTTCTTGTCAGATAAGTGGAGTTCATGGGCTCACTTCTCAAGTTTGAAACCAATAGATGTCATTAAAATGAAGAAAGATTCATGAAATTTTTATAGATGTCAGAAAACCAACCCATTTACAACCCCAAAATTGTTCTCTACATCAACGCACCCATAAACTTAGTTATAGGAGTTTAGCTACTCATCTCCATGCCAGAAATCAAAGTTATATTGATGTTCATAAATAACTTTAGAAGAGTACTTACAAAAGTCACAATATCGTTCTTCTCAATCTTTGATGGAAAAAATGAAGACTAAAAATCAAGTCTCAATCTCTAGATTCAAATCTCAATAAAAAGTAGTACAAAGCTCTTAATAAAGGAGAAAGTATGAAACTCAAGACAAAATATATATAATAAACCCTAATACTTGGTATTTATATGATTTTAGAACTGGGGTTTTAAAATTCAAACTCAGATTCTCCACTTTTTGGTCGACGGCTCAAGCGACGGTCTATCATAGGTCCGACGGTCTATCGCCTGTATCATTGCAGGGTATCCAGTGACTCCATGTTCTACTTCTGGGCGATAGGTAGTGCGACGGCCCATCTCAAGGTCGACGATCCGTCGCTTGGACTATCATATGACTTCTAATGATGATGCCTTCTATATTATGGTGACGGTTTACACCGACGGTTCATCATAGGGCCGACGATCCATCGCTTGTACCATTGCAGGCCATCCAGAGTTTATGGCTTCTGCTTTTTTTTACGGTTTAGACCGATGAATCTTCGCAAGGTCGACAGTCCATCACCTGAGCCGTCGCTGCTCAATTTGCCTTTATTTTGCTCAAATTATCCATGTTATCCTTCGTGCTTAGTCCTTACCCTGAAAACACTAAAATACCATGTTAAATACAACCATGGTTACTTGAAAACACACAATTATCCTAAAGAAAAGTCCTAAAATATTCTGTCAAAAGATCTAACATCAATAGGTGAGAGAAAGTCATAAACATTATGCATGAAATAGTTTAAAATACATGGGCAACTTCAAATGATCATTCAAATAATTTTGTAGATGTAATACTATTCTTTATTTTACTTATGAGCTAGGTGGTCCACCCTACAAGTCTAACAGTCCACGGGCTATATTGAATCCGCCCTTAACTCGACAGCTAAGCCCCAACCCAAGTTTTCAACAAGGGTTGGAGTTTCTATTCTGATATTCCACAGGGCACTAGGCCAGCGTATAATTCCACTTTGGGAATATAATAACCCGTATTGGCAAAACACGATTTCAGGCAATGAGTTTTCTGAACTCGTGCCTTCTTCGGGTAACCACCTACCTCTCTTTAAGCCCCATTTTAACCTTTTCTAAACATGAATCATTCTATCTCTCAAAAATCTAAAAATCTAATTAAAAACATGCATTCTGTTCTGTTCTGAATTACCATGACATTATCTGAGTTGGTGTCATCACACCAAGACTTGCAAGTCATAATTCTTAGCCGTAAAAATATTATGCAAGATTATTTTATTTAAAGTAATGTTTAGACCACCAAAACATTCAGACAAATATAAGAGAATTCATATTTCAAAATATAAGTCAAAACCATGCCAAGATTCTCATCTTTTCAACAATTCCAACAAATATGTGGTGGTCATATATTTTTGACAAAATCGTGCATTTCTTTCATTATATATTTTCAGTATTTATAAATATGTAAAAATCCCTCTCATCAATTTAAAAATTAATCTTAAATCATTCAACAATAGTCAAGAACATTGATACCATTCCTCTGTATAACATTCTTTAACTCATAACATTCTAAAATCAAGAGGGTGTTACAACATGAGAGGGAGTGTGAATAGTCATGCTCTCAGTTCTAATATCAAATTTAAGCAAATGCATACATATAAAAAATTACAAATCAATTTAGAGGGAAAGGCCTCAAGACCAAATCAATAATATTATTAAACAATTCATAATGCAAGGTTTTAATGTAAATTCCAAAACCCCTTCAGGAAATCATTATTTTACAATGTTAAAAGTTACTGAAACAATTTTTTATACCCAAGTAGTTTTAGTAAAACCCCACATACCTTAGATTTCATAGTTAGAAGAATAGAATCCGAATCTTAATCAGTTTTCTTAGAATTCTTGATCCTAGAGATGAGTTCTTGATCTTTGGGAAAGGAGTTAGGGTTTTAATTTTGAGAGGAAGAGTGATTAATATGCAAATTTGGCTTCTTAGGGATGCAATCCTATGTTATAGATGGATTTTGGGTG
Organism: Capsicum annuum; assembly: GCF_002878395.1. Lineage (NCBI taxonomy): Eukaryota > Viridiplantae > Streptophyta > Magnoliopsida > Solanales > Solanaceae > Capsicum > Capsicum annuum. Next base: position 21,128 of record NW_025840711.1, on the reverse strand, counting down.
AGGAGAAGTGACCACAATGCCCCTAGACCCATTAGGAACTGAATTAATACATAAAATTGCTTTAAATTTGCGTCAGGTTTTGTTGTCAGGGCGTAGTCGATGCGACGCGTCAAGATCACACCGGCTTAATGCCTCACACGGAAAATTCCATAACTTTTTACTCATTGGAAATATAATTCAATTATATGTAATTTGATGGGTCTTGATATGAAATATTATATGTGTATCAAAAGTTATTCATGTTGAAAGTAAACCCTTGTAGAATCGAATATTCAATTTTGGATGAATGAAAGGTTCTTAGCTCAACATTGCTTTAGGCCATTTCTATGAACATTTTTCACTTCGTAATAACTTCATTACTAGGAAAAAAATCATGATACATGAATCTAAACATAATCCATGAAATTAGAGCTTACATACGTAGGAACGTCGATTTAATTCCTCACTCGAAAATGTGGGGCGTTACATTATTGGAAATGACCAAGTAGATAAAGACATCTATTGCAATATATTGATCGTCCATTGTAAATAATTAGAAATATATTGAAAATGATCAAACAGATAAAGACATCTATTAGAACAGATTAGTCATCTATTGCAACAGATTAGTAATCTATTGGAAATAAAAAACAGATAAAGTCATATGCTGCAACAGATTGGTAATCTATTGGAAATGACCAACAGATAAAGACATTTGTTACAACAGATGACCAATCTGTTCCAACATAGGTTTATATCTATTTGATAATTTTCAACAAATGACTCATCTGTTGCAATATGTTAAATCTGTTACAATAGGTTATACACTAAAATGATCATGTAATTACTATGAGATTAATTGAATTTGTAATTATTAAATAAATTTAGCTATTACTAATAATGACTTAATTTGAATCATTTCAAATAAAATTAGTCAATTGATCACTCTACTCAGAATGAACACACTAAGATGATTGTGTAATTAATATGAGAATAATTGAAATCGTAATTGAACTTATCAATTCATCTTTAATTTTAGTTAAATCAATGTAGTTATTACTAATAATGTCTTAATTTGAATCATTTCAAATAAAATGGGTCAATTAAGACATTTCTCAAGACAAATATACTTAGATGATCATGTAATTGTTATGAGAATAATTAAAATCATAATTAAAATTATCAATTAATCTTTAATTTTAGTTAAATTAAATTATTTATTACTAATAATTGCTTAGCTTTAATTATTTTAAAAAAAATTGGTCAATTGATCATTCTACTTAAGACTAAACACTTAGTTGATCATGTAATTACTAATTTAATTAAAATTATATGTGAACTTACTAATTCATCCTTGATTTTATTTAAATCAATATAGTTATTTCTAATTATGGCTTGGTTTGAATCATTTCAAACAAAATTGGTCAATTGATCACTCTACTCAGGACGAACACACTAAGTTGATGATGTAATTACCATGAGATTAATTGAAACTGTAATTGAACTTATTAATTCATATTTAAGTTTAGTTAAATCAATTTAGTTATTACTAATATAATCGCTTAATATGAATCAATAGATGACTAACATGATGCAAAAGATGAGTAATCTGTTGAAAATAACCAAACAAATAAAGACATCTGTTGCAACAGATTAGTCATCTATTACAACAGATTAGTAATCTATTGGAAATAAAAAATAGTTAAAGTCATATGCTACAACAGATTAGTAATCTATTGGAAATGACAACAAATAAAAACATTTGTTACAACAGATGACTAATCTATTGTAACATATGTGTATATCTTTTTGATAATTTTCAACAGATGACTTATCTGTTGCAATAGGTTAAATCTGTTGCAATAGGTTATACACATAAATGATCATGTAATTACTATGTGATTAATTAAAATTATAATTATTGAATCAATTTAGCTATTGCTAATAATTGTTTAATTTGAATCATTTCAAATAAACTCAGTCAATTGATCACTCTACTCAGAACGGACACACTAAGATGATCGTGTAATTAATATGAGAATAATTCAAAAATCGTAATTGAACTTATCAATTCATGTTTAATTTTAGTTAAATCAATGTAGTTATTATTAATAATGTCTTAATTTGAATCATTTCAAATAAAATTGGTCAATTAACACTTTACTCAAGACGAATATACTTAGATGATCATATAATTACTATGAGATTAATTGAAATCATAATTAAAATTATCAATTAATCTTTTTAATTTTACTTAAATCAATTTAGTTGTTACTAATAATTGCTTAATTTTAATTATTTTGAATAAAATTGGTCAATTGATCATTCTACTTAAGACTAAACACTTAGTTGATCATGTAATTACTATAAAATTAATTGAAATTGTAAGTAAACTTACTAATTCATCTTTAATTTTAGTTAAATCAATATAGTTATTTCTAATTATGTCTTGGGTTGTAATGCCCCGCAAAATCCTCTTCCAGTCTGAGCCTTAGAGTGTATTTGGTAAAGCAAAAATCCGAGTCAAAATGTTTCAGAAATATCCTCCCAAATATGAAATACTTTGAATCATGTGGGAATTTATTTGAGCATGAATTAAGTTCATAGAGGTCCCCTAACTCATGGACGAGTTGAAAGCTTTCCTATCGTTCAAGTTTTAGTGACCGTCAAAATTTAGGCCAACTTCAATCGATCATAACTTCTTGTATATATTGAATTACAGGACGTACTATATATCAAATGAAATACCTTTGAATTATCTTTCCAACGATACCAATTTTGTCTAAAACCAATATCAAAGCAAAGATTTATGCTTATTTTACTCCAGCGTGCCAGCCTTAAAAATCTGGGGCGACCTTTTATGACGAATTGTCACAAGCCTGACGACCCATCACAAAATGTTGTCACCTTAAGGCAGAAAGTCAAAAAATCCACCCTTTTTATGATGACAATTCGTGATGGCCCGTCATGGGCTTGACGTCATGTCATGGATGTCGTTAACAATATTTTTTCCAGCAATTTTAGAACATTTTTGCAAGGTAATTTGGTCTTTTTCCACCTTTTGGAAGCATCTATAAATATGGGAAACCTCTTTCAAAACCCTAATTTCATCATTTTTCTCTTCCAAATTCTGTCAAGGGAAAATAACTAGGTTTTCATCAAGAACCCTAATCTTCCAAAAATCATCCATAAATTCTTCAAGATTTCTTCAAGAATCAAGTTCCTCATAGTGTGGGCTTCGAAAATTATTTATTACAAGTGTGGATAGAGTCTCAAGCATTAGAATTTATCCAATTTCAAAGATTAAGGTATGTAGATGTTGATTCTTGTGTCCCTTTCATCCAAGAAGCTCAAGCACCCTTTTTAAAACTCAAAGATTTTTAATTTTATAAGTTGTATGAGTTGAAATGGATGTTCAATGTGTTGCTGAGTTTTGATTTATGTTTGTCTACAAAATTTATGAGCTTTGACTCTAGTATGTGGAACTCATGTGATAGAACCTCTTGAAGTTATTTTTGTATGTGTGTGTTCATGACTTTTGTGTGTATAAATGGTTGAATAAGTGAAGCATGTCCCCCATAGGTTTGATAAAGAGATTAGGTGAAGCATAAGGGCCATCATTGTATGTTGAATAGAAAACCCAAATTGTGAGTTAGTTTGTGCTTAGTGTTTGATAAAACACTCAAGTGAATGAATTATTCCATGGTAGTAGGAAATTCCCAAATAAGTGTGAACCCGTGCTTGTCTAGTGTTTTGTTGAAGGACCTTAGTGAATAAGTGGAGAGGTGATAGTAGTAAATTCCACAATTATGTGCTCTTGATATATGTTAAGCTTTTAATATATGCCAAGTGGTTAGCAAGTAGGTTATGACGTGATAGTATAAAGTTTCCCCAAGCTATGTGATATCCAAATATATGTCAAGACTGATATAGGTATGAAGTACTTGATATAAGACCTTATTGAATGGAGTACGATCTAGTAGCATATTTTTTCCTACGTTACTATATGATTATGATTCCAAGATGCCTAAAGTGACCCCTCGGTGACTGTGAAAATGCTTTGATGATTGTGATGATGCATGAATGATTGTGATGATATATGAATGAACGTGATGATGAATGAACGATTATGCTTTACTTTTATGTCATCGAGTCTTGGGGGTTTTTGTACCCGATAATAAAGCTGTTGTCTAGAGCCCATGTCAATATCTCGATAATTCCAGTCGAGCCATGATTCTCAGAACTCAGTGAATTATAGAACTCTGTATCCTCAGAAAAGTGCAGAACTTAAGCAAGATCAATAATCTCAATTATCTCTGTAATCTCTACATCGCTAGTAATCTAGCCTCAGTCTTATAATCAGCTTAGATCTAATAGTATTTAAGTGATGCAATTCTAATCTCAAAAGCAATTCAAGTAATCTATTTAAGCTCTATACCGTCAGTCAAATACCATAATTCGATATCTTTTCCGTTAGATATGGAACTAAGTAATCTTAGCGTAACTCAGTCAGATCTTTTGAGAAACATGATCAGTATCAGATTCAGCTCAGTCTAAGTTCATTCTAAGAATTAGATCAGTGTCTTTTAGTTTGAAGCAGGATTCAACACCGAGCAAACCCAAGGATGGGAACTCACCTGCTAGTAGAGGTTGTGATTCTTAGAAGAAATCCTTGTGTTTCAAAACTGGGTAGCCAGCACAGGAAAAAGAGTCACCTATCAAGCAAGCTTGATGTCTTATTGACGGTCACCGCCAGAGAGCCTAACCTTAGAGAAAAGATAATATCTTTACCTGTGGCATGGTATTGGCACCCTCCCAACCAGGGGTTGAGGGTGGACCCCACATATGGTAGGTTGGGGCATGTCAGTTAGATAACTACTTCCCACAGTTTTATTTTCAGATTCAGTCTCAATTTTAGAATCAATCTTCAGAAGTTAGGACTGTCAGATACAGTCATCTATCTTTATAAGGAACTCAGATAGTTCCATTGATTTATGGACCATCCTGTCAGATAGGGTTGGTCTCATATACAGTTTTTTGATATTATATTCATAGATATGCTACCAGACAGACTTGATCACAGTATCAGATTTCTATTGAATATTCTTGTTATCAAATTCAGATATAATCACATTTCTTATCATTTATAAAGCTTCCAAAGCAATCAGTTAGAAAATTTGATCTCTGTCTCAAACCATGTTGAGTATTCTTATTATCATATCTAGAGAACTCCCATCAGAGAGGTGTGATCTCAATCTTAGATTCTATCAAGTTTTATGTTGTGAGATTTGGACATGATCATACTTCTTATCATTTAGAATTGCTCTGGAATAATCTATAAGAAAAGTTGATCTCTAATTCTGTCTGTCGATAGCAGTAAGTTCAAATTTTAGTCCTTGATGTAAGTATATCCTGATCCTCAGTTATCAGTATCAGATGAGTCAGTGATTCAGTATCTCATTTTTAGTGGTGAGTTCAGTCTGCACTAAGGTGGTATCCGAGTTTTAGTGTCTATAGTTGCGATGATTGTGTTCATGTTCTATGCATTCATGTATGTGTTCTCATGCGGCATCTTCATGATTATTCAGTTTAGATATTGTGCATGCATGAGCCCTTGCATTAGCCTACCTCTTCTACATACTCGGTATATTCCTGTACTAGCGCATTTGCGTTATGGTGTTTTATTTGACACCATAGGTTCAGAGACACAGGATCCAGAGTATCCTCAGCATTTCAGTCCCAGTCAGCAGCAGTAGCAGTAAGTCCTCTTCTTTTGAGGATGAATCTCAATTTACTATTATTACTTCAGACTTTAATTATTTTCAGTTGACGAAGTTAGTTAGGAACCTGTCCCATCAAATCTACAGTTCAGATAGTTTAGAGGCTTTTTAGACGGATGTATTAGTATTCAATTTTCTGTAGTATGAGTATTCATAGATGTGTTGAAACTTATAGCTAGTTTCTGCATTTATTTCAGATATTATATAGTGTACAGGCACAGATATCAATAAAGGGTTAGCTTGTGGTCCTTCGGGGTCATAAGCACCGTGTGACGTCTTGGGATGGGATCTCGGGGCATTACATGGGTTGAATCATTTCAAATAAAATTGGTCAATTGATCACTCTACTCTGGACGAATACACTTAGTTGATCATGTAATTACCATGAAATTAATTGAAACTGTGATTGAACTTATTAATTTATGTTTAATTCTATTTAAATCAGTTTAGTAATTACTAATATAATGGATTAATATGAATCAATAGATGACTAACATATTGCAAAAGATGAGTAATCTGTTGAAATTGACCAAATAGATAAAGACATCTATTGGAAATGACCAAATAGATAAAGACATCGGTTGAAAATAACTAAACAAATATAGACACATGTTGCAACAAATGACTAACATGTTGCAATAAATTACTAATCTATTAAAAATTATCAAACAAATATAGACATTTATTGCAACAGATGACTAAGTTGTTGCAATATATGACTCATCAGTTAAAAATTATCAAACATATAAAATATATGTTGGAAAATAATTTGTTGTTGCAATATATGACTCATCCGTTAAAAATTATCAAACATATAAAATATATGTTAGAAAATAATTTAAAATACTAAAGCTCAGATGTTTTTAAGAGAACTCAAATGTTTGTCCCCTTGTCTGAGGTCTTGTCTTTAATTATAGTTAAATCAATTTAGTTGTTACTAATAAATGCTTAATTTGAATCATTTCAAATAAAATTTATCAATTAATCATTCTATTAAGGACGAATACAAAAATTGAAATTGTAAGTGGACTTATTAATTCATCTTTAATTTAGTTAAAATCAATTTCGTTATTACTAATAATGACTTAATTTGAATCATTTCAAATAAAATTGGTCGATTGATCACTTTTCTCGAGACGAATACACATAACTGATCATGTAATTACTATGAAATTAATTGAAATTGTAAGTGAACTTATCAATTCATCTTTAATTTTAGTTCTATCAATTTAGTTATTACGAATAATGGCCTAATTTCATTTATTTCAAATAAAATTGGTCAATTAGTCACTCTACTCATAACGAATACACTTAGTTGATCATTTAATTACTATGAGATTGATTAAAATTGTAAGTTTATCTTTAATTTTAGTTAAATAAATTTAGTTATTATTAATAATGACTTAATTTGAATCATTTCAAATAAAATTAGTTGATTGATCACTCTACTTGGGACGAATACACTTAGTTAATCATGTAATTACTATGAGATTAATTGAAATTATAAGTGAAATCATTAATTCATGTTTAATTTTAGTTAAATAAATATAGTTATTACTAATAATGTATTAATTTGAATTATTTCAAATTAATTATTCTACTAAGGATAAAATACTTAATTGATCTTGTAATTACTATGAGATTCTTTGAAATCGTAATTGAACTTACAAATTCATCTTTAATTTTAGTTAAATCAATATATTTATTTCTAATAATGATTTAATTTGAATTATTTCAAATAAAATTGGTCAATTAATCATTTTACTTAGTACGAAATACTTAATTGATCATGTAATTACTATGAGATTAATTGAAATCGTAATTTAACTTACTAATTCATATTAAATTTTATTTAAATCAATATAGTTATTTCTAATGATGACTTAGTTTGAATCATTTCAAATAAAATTGGTCAACTGATCACTCTACTCAGGATGTACATACTTAGTTGACCGTGTAATTACCATTAGATTAATTGAAACTGTAATTGAGCTTATTAATTTATATTTTATTTTAGTAATCAATTTAGTTATTACTAATAGTTGCTTAATTTGAATCAATATATGACTAACATGTTACAACAGATGAGTAATCTGTTGGAAATCACCAAACAAATAAAAACAACTGTTAAAAATGACCAAATAGATATTGACATCTGTTGCAAAAGATGACACACTTATTGCAACATCTAATTCATCTATTGAAAATTATCAAACAGATATAGACATCTGTTGTAACAGATGACTAAGTTGTTGCAAAATATGACTCATCTATTGGAAATTATTAAATAGACAAAAGATGTGTCGAAAAAGAATTTAAACTACTAAAGCTCAATCGTTTTTTAGGAGAACTCAAATGTTTTTCCCCTTGTCTAATGTCTTGTCTTTAATTTTAATTAAATTAATTTAATTATTATTAATAATTGCTTAATTTGAATCAACAAATGACTAACCTATATAACTGTTTGTTGCAACAGATGACTAACTTGTTGCACCAAATAGGTCATCTGTTGAAAAATATTTAAAATACTAGGGAACTCAAACATTTTTAGGAAAACTCAAATATTTTTCCCATTGTCTTAAAGACTTGTCTTTAATTTTAGATAAATCAATTTAGTTATTACTAATAAATACATAATTTGAATCAACAGATAACTAACATATCGCAAGAGATGATTCATCTATTGGAAATTATCAAACAGATAGAAAATATGTTATAATAGATGGGTCATCCATTAGAAAGCAATTAAAATACTAGGGAACTTAAATGTTTTTAAGAGAACTCAAACGTTTGTCCTCTTGATCCTTTTTCATTTGATGTATGATATAATATTTTTTTCTTCTTTACCTTTTTCATGAAATTTTTCATGTGTTTCACTTATTCGTTGTGCCCCTGTTGAAATTTTTGGAATTTTTTCAGGTCAAATTTTATTATTTTATCATTAAACATTACTGCATAGGTGATTTTGTAAGTATAATTATGATTTTTGTTGAATTGTTTTTTCTATATCTGCTATTGCTACAATTGATGGAACCTGCAACATGAATCCAACATATGAGTGATTTATTGCAACAAGTGAGTAATCTGTTGCAACATATGACTAATCTATTGCAACAGATGACCCATATGTTGGATTCATGTTACAACACTATAATATGAATCCAAAAGATGAGTAATCTATTATAACAGATTAGTCATATATGTTGTAATAGATTACTCATCTGTGGCAACAGATTAGTCCATATGTTGCAACAGATTAGTCATATATGTTGAAATAGATTACTCATTTGTGCAACAGATTACTCATCTGTTAGATTCACGTTATACGTTTTATCCATTATTGAAAAAACATCAGTAGCAGATACACCTAGATGAGAAATTCAACTAAAAATTATAATTTTACTTACTAAAATCACCTAATAAGTAATGCACAAGTGATATACAAATAAAATTTGACCTAAAAAATTTGATCAAGTTACAACAGTAGTGGTAACAACAGCAATATTCAACAACAAGAAGATGATGATACTAAACAAGAAGAGATGACAATGAAGAACAAGATTATGATAATAAGGAAGATGATGAATAATGCAACAACAACAATGAATAACAATGTAACGCCCTGAAGTTTTTTTCTTGGCTAAATTTTGTCCCTAAAATATCAAGCATTGGCTTCTAGAATGATTTATACTTTTTCCCGATAGAATCCCTTAGATTTCAACTTTTTATTTCGTAGATGATTGAATAAGTTTTTCGTCGACATAAGATGTGTCCAAAACGAACACTCGATGATGGAGTTATGGTTAATTTAAGTTTTAGTCGTAAAACACCATGATTCCTATCCTTGGCACATCGCGAAGAGGGTGTAAATGATGATGGTCAATTTCCAGTGGGACTCTGCGATGGTGGCACATCACGGAGTGGGCCGAATTCCCATTCGTCAATTTCCAGTGAGCCACAACGATAGTGGTGCATCGCGGTGGCCTATGAAATTGGGCTCCCAGTTATATTTTAATACCGGTCTCATTAAGGGTATATTGGGTATTTTTCTGTACCTTTATCAGTCCAAACACGAGATTTCAGCCCCCAATTGAGCATATTACTCATACATTCACCAAAAATATTCAAGAACACTCTCTAGGGTTCCATATTGATAATCCAAATAAATCAAGATTCAATCATGGGTTTTCAAAACAAATTGAAGATTGGGAATCCCCATGCCTTGGGCATCAAGAAGCACCCTTTAAATTTCTAGATAGAGGTACGTGGGGCTTATCCTAAAATACTGGATGGTCTTAAAACCATTAGAGCATTATTTTTATATTTTTATGCATGAATTTCAAAGGGGTTTTGGAATACATTCTAAATTACGTACTCCGAATGTTTTAATGTTACTATTATTTTGACCTTGTGGTCCTATCCCCTAAATTAATTTACATGTGCACGTATATGTATGGAATTTGAGATTTAAGATCGTTGAGAGCATAAATTATGAACTCTCTCTCATTTATTGAATTAAAGATTATGGTTTTGTGATTTGAAAGATGTTTTCGCAATATTATAGCATTTGAGCATAATTTGAGATTATTTAGAGGGTGTTTCTTGATATTAATATGTTCTTGTGTTTAAGAGAAAGAATTACATGTGAATTAAGAACTTTGACATGACCACTTTGTACTATTAAAATGCTTGACAAAGATGAGTTCTTTGCAATTGTTTACATGAGGTTTAAGAAAGAATTTCTTTGAATTGAATTATCAAAATGGTCGTCCCAAAACTTGTGATTTGAAAAGATAGATTTATGATAGACTAATAATGGCTCAGAGATGTGACTTACAAGTCAATGGTATGACGATACCATATGTATTTATGCCATAACAGAGTATGTTTTCATAGTATGTTTTCAGAGTATGTTTTTAGAGTCTGGATGTTTTGATAGAGTTTTAAAAAGGGGCTTAAAGAGGGTTAGGTGGTTACCCGAAGAAGGCATGAGTTTAAGCAACTCTTATCTTGATATCGTATTTATTGATACGGGTATATTATTATTGTATGCTAGCGACATTCATGTAGCGTAATAGATTCAGACACTCCAACTCTTGCGGCACACTTGGGTTGGGGGCTTCGCTGCCGAGTTAATGACAGTTTTCATATAGTTCATGGAATTTTTCATAGTTTTAGGGTATACCATCTAGCGCAAAAGTAACACAGATTTCTTATACTTAAGATGATTTTTACAGAGTCTTTAAAATGCCCATGTGAATTCTTACTATATAATATACTTATGAACTATTTTAAATTGCTTCCCCATATGTTGAAGAATAAATGATTATTTTGGATGTGCTACCAGTACATCTGCATCTGTATTGACTCCTTCCCCCTACCTCTTAGGTTTTAAGACTCAGTCTAGGGGTCTAGATAAGCAGTAGATAATTTAGAAAACTAATCAGATTGTGCAGTGGTGAGCCTTCTCTATTCTAGAAGGCCTGTATTTTCAAATTATGGCACTTATTTCAGTTTTGGTCTATTGGGGGCCTTGTCCCAGTTTCAAACATTTATTAGATTTTCATGTAATAGAGATTTCGCAGATTGAGTTAGATGTTATTTAGATGCAGTTGATTTATAGTTTCCATACTTATGTTGAATTCAAAATTGACCATGTTTCTGTAGAAGATTATGTTTCTGCATCTTCTTTTATTACATGAATGTTGTGCATGATTACCAGATAGAGAAGGACATTCTGGTCTTCATGGTTTGGGATGTCCATCACGGCCAGGCCCTAGTTTGGGTCATGACAAACTTATTATCAGAGCACGGTTCAAGGTCCCAGGGTGTCTACAAAATTACGTCGGGTAGAGTCTTATTTATGGGTGTGTAGCGCACCACATTTATAAGCAGGTAGCTACTAGGCATTTAAGAATGTTTATCTTCTTTGTGATTTAGTTCATGCTTCAGAGTCTAATTTGTCTCCTAATCAATGACCTCTTGCTTTTTATAAAACCAGCGATGCCTCCCCGTCAGATCAACGTTAATGCTCAGGAAGATGAAGTCCGTCCCACCCATGGGATACGGATCTATAACAGCGCTTATACCCCAGAACCTGTTCCTACTCTAAGAGTACCTCGTGTACCAACCAGTCCTCCCAGAGCTCCCCAGATAGGGGCCAATCGCACTCAGCCTCATGAAGGAGAGGTTTCTAATCCTGAATTTAGATAGTCTATTCACATACTGGCACAACTGGTAGCTGCACAGACTCAGAGGTTGGAGGATACTGGGTCTGTGTCTCTTACTTCTAAAGTTCCTAGAGTAGGGCAGTTCATGAGAATGAACCCGCCCAAGTTCTATGGCGCTAAAGTAGAAGAGGACCCGCAGGAGTTCATAGACAAAATGGAGAAGATTTTCAAAGTAATGCATATTGATCAGGTAGAGGATATTGAGATAGCAGCATACTAGCTAAAGGATATAGCGAACCAATGGTATAACGAGTGGGAGGATATAAAGGGCGATAGTGCTGAACCCACAGTTTGGGATGAGTTCGTAGAAGCTTTTCTTGACCGATTCTTTTCTCTAGACCTGAGCAAAGCTAAAGCAGAGGAGTTCATAAACCTTAAGCAGGGTAAGATAAGTGTTCAGGAGTATACTTTAAAGTTTAACCAGCTTGCCCGTTATGCTTCTGAGATAATGAGTAGTATGAGGGCTCGAATGAGGAAGTTTGCTTCTGGCCTTTTATATGATCTGGTGCTTGAGTGTTAGGGATCTATGCTTAACAGGGATATGGACTTCTCTAGACTATTAGTCCATATGCAGCAAGTTGAGGAGAAGAAAAAGAAGTATATAGTTGAATCTAGGGAAAAGGACAGGCAAGCAAAGAGAGCCAAAGCGATAGAACAAAGTCATAGTCAGCAACAGAGCAGTAATTGGGGTGGCAAATGGCTAAAGCAAAAGAATTGGGGTAATGCACAGTCGGCAACTAGTGCTCTAGTGTCCAGACCTATAGCTGAGCAGTGCACCCAAAATTTTCTATCTAGTCAGGTGCCGAGGATACAGGGTACACAGTCACAGAGAAGTGTAGCCCAGAACTCTCGGTCCTATCCATGCTGTGGGAGATACGGGAGGAATCATCCAGGGAGATGTTATTTTGGTGCTTTGGTGTTTTATTTATGCGGCTAGCCAGGCCATATCTAGAGAGACTGTCCGATAGCAAAGAGTAATGTTGGAGGAGCCAAGTTTCAGGAGATTTCATCTGCACCACCACCCCAGAAGGGTGCCACTTAAGTCGCCAAAAATGGTCGAACCGGTTGTATGCTTTCAACAACCACCAGAAGGCAGAGGCCCCACCAGATATCATTACCAGTATGTTACAAATATTTTCTCTTGATAAGTATGTATTACTTGATACTGGTTCTACCTTGTCTTATGGGACCCCATACGTGGCTATTGGTTTTAGGTTTGAGCCTGATGTGATTGCTGAACTTTTTTTGATTTTTACCCCGGTGGGAGATTCTATTGTGGCTAGAAGGATGTATAGAAATTGTGTTGTGTCTATTTCCAGCCGGGATACTGAGGCAGATCTTATAGAACTTGATATGGTTGATTTTGACGCCATCTTAAGGATGGAATGGCTCCACTCATGCTATGCCACCTTGAATTGTAGGACTTGAAGAGTCACCTTTTCTTTTCCAAATGAGTCTGTGATAGAATGGGAGGGACATTCTCTATCACCTAGAGGGCACTTCATATCTTATCTCAGGGCCCGTAAACTTATTTCCAAAGGTTGCTTGTATCATCTTATTTGGGTTAAAGAATTTAATGCCGAAAGTATTTCTCTTCAGTCTGTCCCCGTAATAAAGGTAGTTAGGTAGAGCACTTGCCATTGATAGAGTTTGTAGATAATAATAGTTTTTATTCCAATATTAAGATTTCACCATTTGAAGCATTGTATGGGAGAAGATGTAGGCCACCAATAGGGTGGTATGAAGTGGATGAGATGCATATGTTTGGGTCTGATCTTGTTCATTAGGCAGTAGAGGATGTGAAAGTCATTAGAGAATGACGTAAGATAGCTCAGAGTCATCAGAAATCTTACGCCGATGTTAGGAGAAGAGATCTAGAGTTTGAGGTTGGAGATTGGGTATTTCTCAAGGTTTCTCCCATGAAGGGATTTATCCGATTTGGTAAGAAAGGTAAGTTAAGTCCTCGCTATGTAGGGCCATTCAAGATTGTGAGAAGGATAGGTGGAGTTTCGTATAAGTTAGAATTGTCTGCCAGTTTGGGTTCGGTTCATCCGGTATTTCATATATCTATGTTGAAGAAGTGTATTGGAGACCATTGTTTAGTATTACTTGTCGAAGAAATCAAAGTGACAAATTCCTTATCCTATGAAGAAAAGACTGTAGAGATTTTGGATCCCCAACTTAGAAGATTGAGGAACAAAGAGATAGCCTCAATTAAAGTGTTGTCCTAAAACCAAAAAATTAAGGAAGCAACTTGGGAATCAGAAATTGACATGAGAGCTAGATACCCAAACCTTTTTAATCCAATGGATGACGAAATAGAAGGTACAATCCTTGCATTATTCTTTCTATGCCTTAGTATGCTTGAAATTATACTTGTTTGTATGCCGCGTCAACATTCAGGGACGAATGTTCCTAGGGGGGGGATATTGTAACCCCCCGAAGTTTTGTTTCTTAGCTAAATTTTGCCCCTAAAATTTCAAGTATTGGCTTCTAGAATGATTTATACTTTTTCCCTGTGGAATCCCTTAGATTTCAACTTTTCATTTAATAGATGATTGAATAAGTTTTCCATCGACATAAGATGTGTCCAAAATGGACACTCGGTGAGGAGTTATGGTTAATTTAAGTCCTAGTCGTAAAACAACGTCATTCCTGTCCTTGGTGCGTCTCGGAGAGGGTGTAAATAATGATGGTAAATTTCTAGTGGGACTTTGAGATGGTGGCACATCGCGGTGTGGGCCAAATTCCCATTTGTCAATTTCCAGTGAGCCACGACGATAGTGGCGTGTTGCGGTGGCCCATGAAATCGAGCTCCCACTTATATTTTAATACCGATCTCACCAAGGGTATATTAGGTATTTTCCCACACCCTTATCAGTCCACAGAAGATTTCAGCCCCCAATTGAGCATATTACTCATACATTCACCAAAAATATTCAAGAACACTCTCTAGGGTTCCATATTGATAATCCAAATAAATCAAGATTCAACCGTGGGTTTTCAAAACAAATTGAAGATTTGGAATCCCAAAGCCATGGGCTTCAAAAAGCATCCTTTAAATTTCTAGATAGAGGTACGTTGGATTTATCCTAAAAAACTACATGGACTTAAAACCATTACAGCATGATTTTTAGATTTTTATGCATGAATTTCAAAGGGGTTTTGGAATCTATGTTCTAAATTATGTACTGCGAATGTTTTAATGTTACAATTGTTTTGACATTGTCATCCTATCCAATAAATTAATTTACATGTACATGAATATGTATGGAATTTGATATTTAAGATCGTTGAGAACATAAATTATGAACTCCCTCTCGTGTATTGAATTACAGATTATGGTTTTATGATTTGAAGGATATTTTCGCAATATTATAGCATTTGAGCATGATTTGAAATTTTTGAGAGGGTGTTTCTTGATATAAATGTGTTCTTGTATTTAAGAGAAAGAATTGCATGTGAATTGAGAACTTTGACATGACCACCTTGTACTATTGAAATGCTTGACAAAGATGAGTTCATTGCATGTGTTTACATGAGGTTTGAGAAAGAATTTCTTTGAATTGAATTATCGAAATGGTGGTCCCAAAACTTATTTTTTGAAAATAGAGATTTATGATAGACTTATAATGGCTCAGATATGTGACTTGCATGTTAATGGTATGACAATACCATATGTATTTATGCCATAACAGAGTATGTTTTCAGAGTATGTTTTCAGAGTATATTTTCAGAACATGTTTTCAGAGTATGTTTTCAGAGACTGAATGTTTGGATAGAGTTTTCAAAAGGGGCTTGAAGAGGGTTAGGTGGTTACCCAAAGAAGGCGCAAGTTCAAGTAAATCTTAGCCTGAAACAGTATTTGCCGATACGGGTAGATTATTATTGTACGCTGGCGACGGCCGTGTGGCATAGCAGATTCAGAGACACTAAACATTGCGGAACACTTGGGTTAGGGGCTTCGCTGCTGAGTTAATGGAAATTTTCATATAGCCCATGGAATTTTTAAGAGCTGTAGGGTATACCACCTAGCGCAAAAGTAACACACATTTCTCAGAGTTGAGATAATTTTTACAGAGTCTTTAAAATGCCCATGTGAATTCTTACTATATGATATACTTATGAACTGTTTTAAATTGTTCTCCTATTTGTTGAATAATAAATTATTATTTTGGATATGCTCTGTATACCAGTACATCTGCATTGTACCCCCTTTCCCCCACCTCTCAGGTTCTGAGACTCAGTCTAAGGGTCCAGATAAGCAGTAGATAATTCAAACGGCTGATCAGATTGTGCAGTGGTGAGCCTTCTCCATTCTTGAAGGCATGTCTTTTTAGATATTGCCACCTATTTCAGTTTTGGTCTACTGGGGGCCTTGTCCTAGTTTCAGATAGTTGTCAGATTTTCATGTAGTATAGATTTCGCAGACCGAGTCAGATGTTATTTAGATTTGTTGATTTACAGTTTCCATACTTATGTTGAATTCAAAATTGATCATGTTTTCGTAGAAAATTATGTTTTTGCATCTTCTTTTATTATATGAATGTTGTGCATGATTACCAGATAGAGAAGGGCATTCCAAAACTTCATGGTTCGGGATGTCCGTCACGGCCAGGCCCTAGTATGGGTCGTGACAAACAAAGATTGCGAAGAGAGATAAAACTCCAATAAATGAAAAGAGAGAGAAATGTCCCTTTTTTCCCTCCGTTTCTAGTTATATTAGGTTTTACATTAGATCAAAGTGTAAATTAAAAAACTTGTGGGTTATTTTCAAACTTCTCTTACTTTCTTAATACTTAATAAAGTAATCAGCAACTCCAGTCAATTATTAAGACTTGTATCACCCACACCTCATTTTAAAACACTTTTATCACCTACAGTCCAAAGCCTCTTGAAACATGCAGTTGAATTATTATTACTCTTTAATATGGTCTCTTTTAGATTAAAATAATACAGTTGTTGCGAGTGCACTTCTAGATATTTAGATAGGAAGAAAATGTTGGGAAAGCAGATGAAATTACTTATAGAGATACACAACAAAAAAAACTGTAATCATAGGATTAATGTCATGGTCTTCTTTGTTGTTTTTGACTTCACAAAGATGTGTGCCACCAGCATCTTTGGTCTACAAATAAATACATGATTTTATTCGACCAACTAATTTTTTTTGGTCTGTTGCAATCTTGCCAATTACTATATAAAGAAAAAAAATAATCAAAAATAGCTAACAGATTATTACAACATGCGTCAATCACTAAGCATTAAGGCTATAAACACTTAGCGAACATTAATTAAATGTTGGATTAAACAGGTCAGCTAGCTCCTCAGATAGGGTAATTATGACTAGAAATTTTACATCTTTTAGTACTGAAAGAGAGCATAGGTGTTGACTTGTACGAATCCACCACCAATATGGGACTAGGTCCCTTGTGAATATTTGCTATTGAAATAAATAAAGTAAATAGAAAATGCAGAATGAAACAACAGATGAGATTTTATGTAGAAACCTTCTTGTTCAAGGTAGGAAAAACTATGATCCGTCCTCATAGGATTTCAGCAACTCCACTAAAATTAAAACATCAAAAAATATTACATACTCAAGCAATATTAAGGGCTTAACCCTAAATCCTATTTGTTGTAATACCTCGATTACAAACGAGTATGAAAACTCTATCACACCACTACCAATCAAATACCTCTAGTTGATGCAGCTAGGTAACTCTACCTAAGCTAATATTGAGCATATTGAAATAATTTTCTACACTACGACTGAAGTAGTAGACTTTTATATGCAATGGACTGGAGTTTTTTGGGTCGGGTTAGAGGTTAGGAGTAGGCTTTATTTATTTGTTGTGTTTTCCGGATGGGTTGGGCCATCTTGTTTAAAGTCTATGCAATGTTCTTTTTACTTAATTAATGAAACCTCAAAAATTTAACCAAAAAAAAAAAGAGGAGACTTCACTTTTAGAACAAAACTAAAAGACTCAAGAAATAAAGAAAAAGCTATTGACTGATCAGGTCCCTTGAAACGAGTGAATTCCAATTTCTTGAGACTGCAACTTTTTTCTTTATAAAGAATTCACTTTTTGTGCAAAAACTAAGTTTGCCCATTGACACATCAACGCTTATATAGTGCAGGCCTAAATGAATGTTGCTTTCTACTGGACCAGGTGTCCTCATGTCATACGTGGAACTACTTTACAACTATTATACTAACAAACAAAATTGTATAGTCGATAATAGTGAACAACTGTCCAGCATCAATCCAACATACAACGGACCTGATCCCTATAGGTCATAAAAGTCATCATCAAAACTCAATATAGTAGTTTACCCATTTTTCACAATGATAAACCATTTTTTCAAGAGCTTCTTATATTGACCAGTTCCCTTTATCATCCACCAACATATTGACCGGTTCCCCCTATCAACCAGCTTTCCCTATCAATCAGTTTTCCCCATTCAATCAGCTTCCCCTTTTCTATAATCTATCACTTACCATCTTCATATAACCTGTATCAGAGACTATCAGGGATCAGGTCCTTGGAACCAAACGAGCACAATGATAGTATCTTCCCCTTTTGGGTGTAGGGACCTACACACCAATATACGGAGCTCTACTTGACATCGCTCTTATTAATAGATACCATTTGGAATCAACAGATACCAATTGAAATCTAGTAATATCACGTAAGAAAGAAGTATTTGAATTTTCCTGGTGTTCTATAAACTCTTGAAGAAAAGTACAGATGTCTCCGTAACGTTCCGTAAGACTCTACTAGACATGTTCTTGTACGACGAGATTGACGAACCTAGGCTCTGATACCAACTTTGTCATGACCCAAATAGTCATGAGTGGCACCCACACTAATCTTCCTGTAGGAGAACCATCTAAACTGAACCATTACCAAAATACTTAGTCAATATTAGATGACATTATTATAAAATTCAACATAATAACAAATATCCAGGACTAATTATTATTAATGTGGAAGTCAAACAAACTACTTATAAGAATCCCCAAGACCCGAAAGTCATCGTACAAAAACTACTAACAAAGATCATATCTAAAGTGATATAAAAAAAATAAAGTAAATAAAGAATGCTTCATTGCCCGAAAGATGGACAAGAACAAATAAGATGACCCGTGGTAACCTAGAGACGGAGTGTTCACCCTTGGATCAAGATCTTCTATCAAACTCTAGAGGTGAGGTCAGGTTTGAGACTGGAACACTATCTGCACTCAACAAAGAAGAGTACAGGGTAGTATCAGTACAAACCACTATGTACTGGTAGGTATCATAGGCCAACTCAATTTAATAGCATGTACAAAACATAAATCAAATATCAAGTAGACAGGCATCGTCACACAACAAATATTCAATGAATCAACAATACAACAACAACAAGTCAAACAGTGCTCACAAACAAGCCACATAACCATCAAGAGTATCAACTATACTGTAAAAAATCACAGAAATAACACAAATATGTACACACATGCTATGGGACTTATTTTTGCCCAAATAGTCATGACCTGCAGGGAACAATCTATGTTTATGTACCATACCGGTGTGGTACCCGATCCAACATAAATATAAACGTACTGGCGTGGTACCCGATCAAACATAAATATAAACGTACAGGCGTGGTACCCGATCCAACATAAATATAAACATACCGGCGTGGTACCTGATCCAGCATAAATATAAACGCACCGGTATGGTACCCGATCCAACATAAATATAAATGTACAGGTATGGTACCCAATCTAACATAAATATAAAAGTACCGGTGTAGTACCCGATCCAACATATACCAAATAACGACGACAACTCAGGCTATAGCAATTCATGTCAAATGATGCATACGTATATCTTAGCATTGAATGGAGCAATGAACATTGACACCTTCACCTATAATTCTCAATTGTGTTTGACATGTGAACGCTTCACCACTTTACTTCCTCGAAGAATTCTCTTTTGTTTTTCCCGTTGATGTGTTCTAGGGGTTAAGCTATCAGTTTTCAATTAACTTTAAAGTAGGTCATGTGATATAGGTGATAGGGTAGTTTATGAGTTTGTTAATTATTTAGAATACCCAAAACTTTTAATCTATCCTTAAAATTTATTTGGAACCTCATAGAAATAAATTAAATATGTAAATTAACTAGAAAGTACATTTCGGGTCCATTGATAATACTACGACACTAATCCGAGACCATCTCGATCAAAGGGTAACTATTATCGGGTTTAAATTTTCCAAACTCAATAATCGTTAATGACTTAAATTACTTTTGAACCCAAGAATATCGATACTACTCACCACCTTAAGTCATAAATTATGTATACAAGCTACGGAGAGTGCTAAAATAAAGAAGATGAGAAAATTTTACAAACGACATGGAGGGTCGTTACATCATATACCAATTAAATAACCGTTTGTCCCGGAACGACAAAGACAATACAAGAAGGGAAAACAAGGAATTACCTAAATCAACAAAAAGGTGTGGATACCTGCTACGCATATCTGCTTTGGTCTCTCAAGTGACCTCTTATTCTTCCAATGGACCTTCACAGACGCAATTTCCTTAGTCCTCACTTACGAACAACTAAATACCTAGCTGAGCCTATGTGTATCCCCCATTGCCCCAGACTCAGAAGGTTCAATCAGCACACAACCAGTATATACTGGTGATAGGCGATGCACATGTAGGAATGAATGCAAAGTACACAATTAATATCAAGCTCATCATAGCTATCCTCATCAAGACCATCATCATCATAATCAACCTCCGGCCTTGCGGGATATCAACACACCATCAATAGTATCCTTTGGCCTTACCGAGATCTACATATCATAAATATATTCGATGGCATCGTTGGGTTTCAACATATCATCATAATAGTCGAATAACATACACTAAAATACTCATAAAAATAGCCATATCACCATAGAATACCTATCTAGTCAATACTTCCCAACTACTCGTTATTATCTAACCAACACTTATTATACTAGAATCACTAGTTCGCTAGTCATCAAATAACCTCTAGTTATTAGCCTAAACATTATCCTTCACCTAATCCTTATTCACGGGATAACAATTAACCATTATTTATTTAATAGCCAACAT
>NW_025840710.1:0-2344 GCF_002878395.1 Capsicum annuum | reverse complement strand
TTTAATATGTATTATTACCTAAAAAATTTAATTTGGACATAGATTACTTGCAATTTTTTATGCAAGATAATTTTTGATAAATATATAGCGAAAAAATGATTTTTTTTGCAATTTTTTTACAAGTAATTTTTCATGAATAAATCATTAAATCCGTAAGATAAGACATAAATTTAGAATTTTTTTTATTATTTTTAATTTAGTTTCTTCACTTTTTCCTGTGATCATTACATTTAGATTTTATTATATTATACAATTAAACATTAATTTATATCCGCACTTCATTCTAAATCCATCAAAAGCAAAGAAGAATTGATAGATTAATATTTTAAAAATCCATTTGTAATATTACTGAAGAAGGTATCATTTTGTTAATATTTCTTAAAAAGTTTAATTTGTTTCAAGACTACATAATTTTTTCTTTCCTTCAAAAAAGATGATTTTATTTTTTTATTCCCATATAAATAACAAACTTAATGTCTAAAATATGAAATTCAGCATTTTATTTTTTTTACATTTTAAGAATTTTTAGTATATAAAATAAACAACAAAAAAATTATTGTATCAATTCGTATAAGTACTTGTATTTTAAAACTATTATTAAGTGGTGAAATAAATAAGTAAATAAAATAAACTTTGAAGATTACATATCAAATAAAATAACCTAAACTTTTGGTGTAATTAGATTAATCTTCAATTATCAATATATCATGTGTAATTTTTTTATAAAAAAGAATTAGGATAAAACTTTAATTAAATAAGTTTGATAAGTTATACATTTATCAATTTTTTTTAATGACATGGCATTCCAAGTAGGAGAGAGAAAGATTTTGAGATGATAAATATATTTTAAGGAAAAAAAGAAAAGTTGGATGATATTCTTGTCCTAAATAAAACAAAAGTGATATTTGTGTAGGCAATTACCCTAACATGGGTGACCATTCAGGGAATTTACTCATCAAATAATTTACCCTCGATGTCATACTTTGGGGCCATATTTATGAAGTTTTGATCAAAGTAAGCCATTTTTTAAAATCAATTAACCAAAGTAATATGTTTTTGAAAACTTTATAAAACTAGTATAAATGTTAAGTTTTAAAAAAATTAACGGACCAAAACGATGTTAAAGTAGAAATTGTTCTGACAGTAATGATTTTGACTTAAAACATTATCAATGGTAACAAGACTCTAAAACTCTGCTACATCAGCCTCTGCCACTCTGCCAAATCAACTCTGCAGAGTCTGATGTAGCAGTGTTGCAGAGTCTCGTTTTCATTGGTAAAGATTTAAGTCAAAAAATTTAATGTCAGTATCGATTTCTATTTTAACACCATTTTGGTCCGTTAATATTTCTAAAATCTAATACGTTATTGCCAACAATATTTATAATAGTTTTGTAAATTAAGTTTTCAAAAAAACATATTACTTGGTGAATTGATTTAAAAATTGGCTTATTTTAATCAAAAATTTCATATTTACTCTCTTTGTTAAGAAATTTTTCCACTTGTACCCTTTCTTTAATAGAAAAATCTAAATCAACGTTAAATGATCTATTTTTTTAAAAATAAAACACACATTAGTCTAATCCATTTGACCCAATCCGAGCCACAAAAAAGACACAAACATATAATACTCCATCCCTTAGTTCTGTTGGTCAAATTATCTCAATGAACAAATACACTTCTCTTTCAATATGCAACGTTGATAGGTTGTTTACAAATAAATAAAAATTAAAATAAATGGAATAATGCGGGAACATAGAACTAGAGAAATGTGTATTACAAACTCTGCTCCTGTTCAGTTACATTTAAATTTTAAAACTTGGTATGCAATTCCATGTGCGTCTAGATTCTAAAATCAGTGAATAAGTTATCTGAGCAAATGATATGATAAAAAATTTGGTAGATTCAAATTGTATATAACGACATAAAATGAAGAACATAAGAATGAAGAGGTATCACGATTGGCACATAGGGAGACCACTTAACTCAATCACCTAGAAAAATATCCAGTGAGCCTAATTTGTTGTATTTGACCGCTAGGTATCATTTTTCATGAGCGCTGCAATGATGCAGATTCATTTTTCATGAGGTGTGCATTGATAAATATCCATTAGCTTAATTTTACTGGAAGAATTTGACCAATAGAACTAAGGGGGTATATTTGATTGTATTTTTTTGTGGCTCGATTTAGGTAGGACGGATTAGATTAGGATGTATTTTATTCTTAAAAAATAAGATATTTAACGTTGATTTGTGATAGGTTTCTTAACAATGATGTTAAATTTGACCCATAGTATAACATCGAGGGTATATTTGACCCAAAGTACGACGAAGGATATATTTAG
>NW_025840709.1:0-1006 GCF_002878395.1 Capsicum annuum | reverse complement strand
GAGGAGGAATGTTGTCACAGCATAGTGGGTTGGCATATACGCTATAGACTCCGAGGCAAGCTATGCCGTCAATATCACTTGCACCACTCAGTCCATTAGGAGAGATTAAAATATCTTCAAACAAGACATTGTACCTAAAGAGAGAAGGTTCTATCCCGCGGACAGATTTGGGACAAGCAAGCTCACTCTCTTTAAGTTCATTATCAAGTGTCAAAGATGTTCTAATCTCTTCTCTAAGAGGTAAAGCCGCAAATAAACCCTTTTGTCCATTAATATCCACATCACGACATTCTAAGTTCATAGGAGTGTAGGGAATAGTGATTTTTCATCTTGACATGTGTTGGGCAGCCCACTTGCTCCCTTTGACCTACCATACAATCCAACCTTTCATTTCCAATGCCAAGTATCGGGAAATAGTGTCAAGGTAGGCCCAAATGGCACTTGTAACGTCATTGCCCAAGGTTGGGGAGATTGAAGCCGTGGGTTCCATTGCAATTATACCAGAGGTTGAAGCCGCGGGTTCCATTGAAATTATACCTAAAAATACAAAAAAACTTACAAAACAAAAACAAATCAATTAGTTCACAAACTCTTCACCACACTCTCTCTCACGCCTTGTTCATCTCACACTTGGTTTCACAAATGTTGAAAGCCGGTTTGTACTTTGTGAGTAATTGAGGGATGCATCCACCTTGGTCCAGAATAGATTTTCATTTGAGTTGACTCAAAGAAAATTTGTTTCGGACTTGAACCAACAAGATACAATGACTTAACAAAAGAGAAAAAGCACACAAGGAACGTAGACATGAGCACCGGATTCAAGAACTAAGTTACAAGCTAGTAGGAGATTACTAAGTTGTCAATTAGTGTTCGAACCAATAAACGAAACTAGGAAACAATAAAATGAAACTAAGAAATATGAAATTTGAGCTTAATTATGTTGTGTGAATAGTAAAATATGATGATGTGGCAGCCACGTAATTGGTCACGGTCCCACACAATTTTT
>NW_025840708.1:0-1208 GCF_002878395.1 Capsicum annuum | reverse complement strand
CTTAATTTGTCTAGCTAATTTCAACTCGTTGCAAAGGGCTAAGCCTTATTGAGTACAAGCTACAATAAGCTGACCATAAGTTTTTTCTGAATACTGGACTTCTCCATAAGATCCTCTAAGAGATTTTCTAACTCTTTCAGCAAATAAAGGTGGAAGGCCATCAATGAATTTAGCTTTCCAATGGTCATACTTACTTTCGGATAAATCCATAACCCTACTAAGAAAGGTATCTTTATACTATCTAAATTCGCCTAAGTGTTTACACTTTAAACCATTAAGAAGGGTCCTAATGTTTTCATACTTATTAGTAAATCTTCCTCCAAAATGTTCAATAATTGTAAGCATAAGGGTATAGACAGCATCTGAACGTCCAGCCCGAAGAGGTCGTCCTAGATTATCTTTCCCGGGTTTATCATTGGTGGCATTAAAAATAACCTCGCATTTATCATCGTCCAAGAAATTATCCCACCAGCCTCGAAGTTGGCTAGTAAATCCCGCAACAATCATTTTACAAATTGTTGGGTTGGTGCGATTGGCCCGATTTTCTGGCGAAGCAGTGGCTGTGACAATAGTAGCATACATGGATATACGATGGATAAAAATAGAGATTTGTCGGTCAGATAATCCGTAAATATTCCATTCATAAATGGCTTCTCCACTATAAGAAGTATTTGTCTGATTCTATTCCCTTTCCTCTATCAGAACATCTTGAGGAGTTGGGCGTGGATAATATGCAGTAGACATACGAGGAATATCAGCGTATTTCTTTCTCGGTTGTTTCTTAATCATACCTTTTAGCTTTTTTAGCTCGGAAGAGATTACATCTCCAGTATTTTGAGTAGACTCAATATTATCAGCAAAATTAGACTCAAGATTTTGTACAAAATCATCTGAAATATTAAGAGGTTGAATGTTTAAACGAGAGAATTTTTTATCCAAGAGTTTCTCTTATTGGTCTAATTGAGAAACTTTTTCAAATCCTTCTATTTCAGGAGGTCTTTGAATATAAGGTTTTGATAAAATATATCCTTCTTCATCAGTGATTTTGGAAGTTGAAGGAATGTTAGAGGAATTCATCTGGGTGTTAAGTTTGTTAACTAACTCAATTAATTCGTCAAGTTTTTTATCAAGAGAGGAAATGTGTTCTCCTAAAACCTTAACATAAAGACTCAAATAATTATTTTGGGCGATAAGGTTATTTATTTCAG
>NW_025840707.1:0-1392 GCF_002878395.1 Capsicum annuum | reverse complement strand
ATTTTAACATCATCCTGATTTTTGTCTACACTATTTTTTATCTACACATATTATTATTTTTCTTTCCCTCTCTTTTCTCTTTTTTTCTTTTTTTCTCTTTTTTTTCGTATCAATCTCTGCTCTTTTCTTTTCTCTCGTTATCTACCTTTATTTTATCATTCTTTATGGCTTTTATTTTTCTTTAAAAGAGGAAAAATAATGAAAAACAATAAAACAAAATGATTAGCTCGAACCCAAAAGTAGGTTGCCTACGTATCATGTTGTACTTGAATTAGATCTTGCGTATTTCAGGAAGCATGTGCATAAACATTTTTTTTTCTTTGCGAAAACGAAAATAAGCAAACCAAGGAAAGACGTAACATCATAACATTTTGAAAAAAGAAAACAACAAAACGTAAAAGTTTGGGACCACTTTAAAACTAAACAACAAATATGAAACAACATTATAGACCCCTAAGACGACACAGGTGAAATTACTAATAAAGACTCTAATACCCAAAACAATTTGACTTCGACTTAAAACCGACACCACCCTACAATGACAGACACATAAAAGACTCAAACTGAATAAAGATAAGAAGTGCTCTTTCAGACTGGTGCTCTGCATGATGACCCTGGCTGATATGGACCTGCCTCTAAAGTTCTCTTTCTCCCATTTAAAGTTTATAGCATATCCTATAAAGACACCCTGATACCGGGGAAGAAGCTTCGGGCCCGTATTCCTACTTCATGAGGAGTGGACTTGGAAAGATTATTCTGACACCTTTCTATCGTCTTAAACAAATCTGCTAGCTGAACCCTCAGTGTTTCCACTTTGGACCCTACACTTTCATCCTGATGATCGTCTACTATGTATTCTTCCTGTATTCTCCCTCTAAGCTGCGCTGGTAAGGGTTGATTGATACCTCGAGGGATAGATTAAAGCCAAACCCCATATCCTTGAGTGTAGCCCGGATTATCCAAACTTTCTTTGAGTGTGTCCACACCCAGCTTTGTTGCATGCTTCTAAAACTGCTCATACATGCTCTCACCTAAGGCTTGGTCCTTGAAGTACTCAACATTCTTCAGAAGATCCACTGCTGGTGGCACGTCCTGCAGCCTACCCAACTGGCGCATTACTCTAGAAGGAATGTATGGTCTAGTGCAATTGATCCGTAACATAACTAAAGGGAGCTGCGTCTGAAACCCAACAATACTATCTTTGGGTGAAGCAACAAATAAGTCCACAAAATGTTATCCCCGATTCTTGATTCAAGAAATTCAATCCAAGCCTCGACTCCCATGGGTAATGAGAATTTATCCAAACGCAACCTGGAGTCCATGGCTTTCACTCGATTGGGAATAGAACGATCTAACACGTCTGGTCTAACTAAAGAAGGCGCATGTAAATGC
>NW_025840706.1:0-4601 GCF_002878395.1 Capsicum annuum | reverse complement strand
GTAAGCCCCAAGTTGTGTTCATGGCTCCTCCTCATAAGGGTTCCTCTTCAGCTGTCGGGAATAGTTGCAACTGGTTATATTCTTTGACCAACCACCAGGAGGTGGAAGTTTCCCTAGATATTATTACCGATATGTTACAAACCTTTTTCCGTGATGTTTATGTGCTACTTGATCCTGGGTCTACTTTATCCTATGTGACCCCTTATGTGGCTGTTGGTTTCGAGTTTGAGCCCAGTGTGATTTCTAACCCTTTTATGTTTCCACTCTGGTGGGGGATTCTATTATTGCTTGGAGAGTGTATAGGGGTTGTGTTGTGACTGTTGGTAGCTAGGATACGCTGGCAAATCTCATAGAGTTAGATATGGTTGCTTTTGATGCTATCTTGGGAATGGATTGGCTCTATTCGTGCTATGCCACATTAGATTGTAGGACTCAAAGGGTCACTTTTTCTTTCCCGAAGGAACCAGTGATAGAGTGGGAAGGATATTCTTTAGCACCAAGAGGGCATTTTATAACCCATCTCAGAGCCCACAAACTCATTTCTAAAGGTTGCTTGTACCACCTTATTTGAGTTAAGGACTCCAATGCTGAGAGTCTTCTTCTTCAATCTGTTCCCATAGTAAAAGAATTCCCAGAAGTCTTTCCAAATGATCTCCTAGGAATACCACCTGATAGGGATATTGAGTTTGGTATTGATGTGTTGCCAGACACTTGTCCTATTTCCATTCTGCCATATAGAATAGCTCCTGCAGAACTAAAAGAGTTGAAACAATAGTTAGCAGATCTCCTAGATAAGGGTTTTATATGCCCCAGTGTGTCCCCTTGGGGTGCACCTGTGCTTTTCGTGCAAAAAAAAGATAGTTCCCTTCGTATGTTCATAGACTATCGTTAGCTGAATAAGATCACGATTAAAAATAAATATCCTCTTCCTAGGATTGACAACCCTTTTGACCAGCTTTAGGGTGCAAAGTGTTTTTCAATGATAGACCTTCGTTCGGGTTATCATCAGTTGAAAGTTAGGGAGTCTGACATACCCAAGACAGCCTTCTGAAACTGATATGGTCACTACAAATTTCTAGTCATGTCCTTCGGGTTGACAACGTCCCTGCAGCCTTTATACATCTTAAGAATAGAGTGTTCCATCAGTTTCTTGACTTTTTTATCATTATATTTATTGATGATATTCTGATCTATTCTAAGAGTAAAGAGGATCACACCAATCACCTCCGAATTATTCTTTAGACCCTTAAGGATCATCATCTGTATGCCAAATTTACTAAGTGTGAATTCTGGTTAGATGCTATTGCCTTCTTGGGGCATATTGTGTCTATTAACGGGATAAGAGTGGATCCCTAGAAAGTTGAAGTAGTCAGAAAATAGCCCAGACCCACGACTCCAACCGATATTCAAAGCTTCTTGGGTTTAGCGGGGTATTATAGAAGGTTTGTAGAGAGTTTTTCTTCCATAGCTACTCCGCTTACTAAATGACTCAGAAAAAGATGAAGTTTGTGTAGTCTGACTTGTGTGTAAATAATTTTGAGAAGTTGAAGGATAAGCTGACTACTGCTCTTGTTTTGACCCTTCCCGAGGGTGTAGATGATTTTATGGTTTATTATAATGCATCCTGTGTGGGGCATGGTTGTGTACTGATGCAGCATGGTAAGGTGATAGCTTATGCATCTAGGCAGTTAAAGGTGTATGAGTGTAATTACCCCACTCATGACTTGGAGTTAGCAGCCGAGGTGTTTGCACTTAGAATCTGGAGGCACTATCTCTATAGAGTGCATATTGATATTTATAGTGACCATAAGAGTTTGCATTATGTTTTCTCATGGAAATAATTGAACCTCAGGCAGAGGTGTTGGATGGAGCTTTTGAAAGACTATGATATGAGTCTACATTACCATCCGGGCAAGGCAAATATTATAGCCGACGCCTTCAGCAGGTTATCTATGGGCAGTCTTTCTCATGTTGAAAAAAGGAAGGAAGAGATGGTGAAGAATATTCACCTCTTTGCAAATCTGGCAGTGCGACTCTTAGATTCTGAAGATGGAGGGGTGATTTTTCATGAGTTAGCTAAGTCATCCCTTTATGCTGAAGTTAAGGAGAAGTAGGTTGGAGATTCCATCTTGATGCAAATCAAGAAAGATATGGGTCAACAAAAGGCTATGTCATTTGAAATTGGTGGTGATGGTATTCTAAGATTTCAGGGTAGGTTGTTTGTTCCGAATATTGATGGACAGTGGGAAAGAATCTTTGATGAGGCGTACACTTCGAGGTATGTCGTTCACCCAGGCTCTACTAAGATGTACCATGATCTGAAAACCTTGTATTGGTGGAATAACATGAAACATGATGTAGCTGATTTTGTGACCAAGTGTTTGAACTGTCAACTAGTGAAGGTAGAACCCATGAGGCTAGGTGGTACTTCCCAAGAGATAGCCCTGCCTTTATGAAAGTGGGAGATGATAAACATGGACTTTATTATAGGACTTTCGAGATCCCGAAACCAGTATGATTCTATATGGGTGATTGTAGATCGGTTGACAAAGTCAGCCCACTTTTTGCCTGTGAGGACTAATTATTTAGGAGAGGGTTATGCTAAGATTTACATTAAGGAGATAGTTTAGTTGCATGGGGCACCAATGTCTATTATATTCGATAGAGGTACGTAGATTTTATCTCAGTTCTGGAGATCTTTTTAGAAGGGTTTAGGTACACAAGTGAATTTGAGCACAACTTTCCACCCTCAGACGGATGGGCAAACTGAGCGTACCATTCAGACCTTCGAGGATATGTTGAGGGCATACATCATTGATTTCAAAGGTAGTTAGGTAGATCACCTACCACTAGTTGAATTTGGTTACAATATAGTTACCATGCCAGCATCAAGATGGCTCCTTTTGAGGCTTTGTATAGGAGGAGATAGGTCTCTGATAGGATGGTATAAAGTGGGTAAGACTTATTTGTATGGGCCTGATTTTGTTCATCAGGCGATGGAGAAAGTGAAGATCATTAAAGAATGACTCAAGACTGCTCAGAGTCGTCAGAATTCCTATGCCGATGTTTGGAGAAGAGAACTAGAGTTTAAAGTAAGTGATTGGGTATTTCTCAAGATTTCTACTATGAAAGGAGTTATGCGGTTTGGAAAAAGGGTTAAATTGAGCCCTCGCTATATAGGGCCATATCAGATTCTGAAAAAGATTGGTACAGTTGCTTATGAGCTAGAATTGCCTGCAAGTTTGGGTTCTGTTCATCTGGTATTCCATATATCCATGTTGAAGAAATACATTGGAGATCATTCTCTGGTATTGCCAGTAGAGGGTATCAAAGTGACAGACTCCTTGTCTCACGAAGAAAAGCCTATTGAAATTTTAGATCGCCAAGTTTGAAAGATGAGGAGCAAAGACATGGCCTCAATAAAGGTACTGTGGAGGAATTAGAAAGTCAAAGAAGCAACTTGGGAGTCAGAAGATGACATAAGAACTAGATATCCCAATTTGTTTGCTTTGATAGAGGAGGAGACAGAAGATACTATTCCTATCTTATCTTTCCTAGTCTTTTATTATGCTTGAAATCGTGTCTGTCTATGTCCCGCATCATCATTTGGGGATGAATGATCCTAGGGGGGATAATGTAACGCCCCGCATTTTGGGCTACAAGATAGACCATGATTCCGATGTGTTGATAAATTCCGAAGCCATAAATCCTATGGCAATACAGCGTGTTAATTATTTGTGTAGCATGTGAATCTATCCAAACTTGTATTTAGACCATAGGGATCATCTGACTCAAGGACGAGTTGAGAACTACTTCGACTGATTAAGCTTAAGTGGACATTATAGTTTGTGCCAATTTCTATTGTCTATGACTCCTTGTATATGTCGAATTAGAAATCCTACTATGTGTAAAAATATAGGTTTCCGAGTTATCTTTCCAACGATACCAATTTTGCTAAAATCCAGCACCCAAGCAAGAAGTTATGGCCTTTTAAATTGATATGTGTCGCCTAACCAATCGCCTATGGCCACTGGAAAGCATAGGCGATAGCCTAGGCGGCACCTATGAAAACCTAGGCGATAGCCTAGGTGGCGCCTATGTAAACATAGGCAATGGAATGGGCGGTGCCTATGTAAAGATTTCAAATGACTTAAACACTCTATTTTTGGGGCAAAATGGTCCTTTTCCATCCTTACTTAGCCCTAAAACATGAAATTCAGTTCTAAGGACCCCAAAATACACCTTCATTCATCAAAAGTGCTCAATAATTCTCCTTAGGGTTTCAAAATAAAAACCCAAGCAACTCAAGACTCAACCGAGGGTTTTAGG
This sequence comes from Capsicum annuum, assembly GCF_002878395.1. Lineage (NCBI taxonomy): Eukaryota > Viridiplantae > Streptophyta > Magnoliopsida > Solanales > Solanaceae > Capsicum > Capsicum annuum. Next base: position 272 of record NW_025840706.1, on the reverse strand, counting down.
AACTAATTGCATATTTGGAATCCTCTCAACATAGGCTTCAAGAAGCATCTAATATTCATAGTAATCGAGGTACGTGGGGTTATCCAAAAATCTCATGGGTGTAGTTTTATGAACATGCATGCTTTTAAATGGGGGTTTTCAATAAAATACTAATAATTTGGTTTTATTGTGATTTCTAAGTCATTTTTTTAAGGTCATAGGAATTGTTTTCCTATATACTTCAAAGTTGAAACCATGCATATGTGATTTGAGATTTTCCATGAAAGTTTGAT
>NW_025840705.1:0-1484 GCF_002878395.1 Capsicum annuum | reverse complement strand
ATGCAAGAAACCCATGCCCACCACTGAAACCGTGGGCTATAGCACACAGATTTGGCCAAAAAACTCCCCGTTCCTGCTGTTTCGCCCGTTTGTCCAACCAACTAGCCACGAAAAATGAAATGGACTATACTGGGATGATCCCAAAATCCCTGTCATGGCCCAGTCAATTTTTATCCCCCAGTCCGCCCGGACCTTGGGCCCACCCCCAAAACCGTGGGCTATAGCACACTAATTTGGCCTGAAAATGCCTCATTCCCGCCTTTTCGCCCGTTTGCCTACCCAAACGGTGATGAAAAAGTAGATTGATCACACTGAGATGATCGCCAACCTCCCTGGCATGCCTTGATTAATTTTTGGCCAACAACACACTCGAACCCCTAGCCCACCCCTGAAACTGTGGGCTATAGCACATCGATTTTGCCCGATAATGCCCCGTTCGCCCCGTTTTGCCTGTTTGTCTACCCAAATGGCCACGAAAGTTTAAACTATCTATACTGGGATGATCCCTAACTTCATTTCATGCCCTGGTTGATTTTTGGCCCAAAGCATGCCCAAACCCTAGGCCCACCTTAAAAACCAGGGGTTATAGCACACCGATTTAGCCCTAAAATGCTCCGTTCTTGCAGTTTTGCCTGTTTGTCCACTCAAATAGATACAAAAATTTAAACAGACCATACTGGGATAATCCTCAACCCTACTGGAATGCTCCGATCCATGTTTGGCATACAACACGCACAGACCCTGGGCCTACCACTGAAATCGTGGGCTATAGCATATCGATTTGGCTCAAAAACTTCCTTTTCGTGCTGTTTTATCATTTTTCCACCCAAATAGAAACGAAAAATTAAAAGGACCACACTGGATGATCTCCAACCTGGGCCCACCCCAAAACTAATAAAGCACACTGATTTAGCCCAAAAATGCCCCGTTCACATCTTTACGCTTGTTTGTCCACCCATATGGACATGAAATATTAGACGTACTACAATGGGATGGTCCCTAACCTCCCTGGCATGCACCAATATATTTTCATACCATATCACGCTGGTCCTCGAGCCCACTCCCAAAACCATGGCTTATAGCACATCAAATTAGCCCGAAAATGCACTGTTCATGCTGTTTTACCCGTTTGTCCACCCAAATGGCCATGAAAATTTAAACAGATCACCCTGAGATGATCCCCAACCTCCCTGGCATACCCCTGTAAATTTTTGGCCCATAGCACGCTCAGACCCTGGGCCGACCCCTAAAATCATTGGCTATAGCACACCAATTTGGCCCAAAAATGCCCCGTTCATGCTATTTTGCCTATTTGTCCACCCAAATAGCCATAAAAATTTAAACGGACCGTACTGGGATTACCCCTAACTCTCTAGTATGCTCCGGTTTATTTTAGACCCATAACAAGCTTGGACCCTGGGCCCACCCCCAAAATCATGGGATGTAGCACACCGATTTAGCCTGAAAATGCCCCATTCATGCTG
>NW_025840704.1:0-2750 GCF_002878395.1 Capsicum annuum | reverse complement strand
TGAGGATCATCCAAGTGTGGTCTGTTTAAATTTTCGTGTCCATTTGGCTGGACAAACGGGCAAAACGACGAATGAGGTATTTTCGGGTTAAATCGGTGTGTTATAACCCACGATTTTGGGTGTGGCCGCAGGGTTCAGGCGTTTTGTTAGCCTAAAATTGAACGGGGCATGCCTGGGAGGTTGAGGATCATCCTAGTATAGTCTGCTTAATTTTTCATGGCCATTTGGGTGGACAAACAAGCAAAACGGTGCGAACGAGGCATTTTAGGGCAAAATCGATGTGCTATAACCCACAATTTTGGGGGTGGGCCTGGGGTCTGGGTATGCTGTAGGCTGAAAATCGACCGTGATATGACAGGGAGGTTGGGGATCATTTTAATATGGTCCGTTTAATTTTTTGCAGCCATTTGGATGGACTAATGGGTGGAACAGATGAACGGGGTGTTTTCGGGCAAAATCAGTGTGCTATAGCCTACATTTTTAGGGGTGGGCCCAGGGTCCGAGCATTTTGTCGTCCAAAAATTGATCGGGGTGTGCCAGGAAGGTTTGGGATCATCTTAGTGTGGTCCATTTAATTTTTTGTGTCTAATTGGGTGGAAAAACATGCGTAACGACGCTAATGGGGCATTTTTAGGCCAAATCAGTGTGCTATATCCCGTAATTTTTATGATGGGCTCGAGGTCCGGGCTTGCAGTGGGCTGAGAATTGACCTGGGTGAGCCAGGGAGGTTGATGATTGTCCCAGAATGGTCCGTTTAAATTTTTGTGGCCATTTGGGTGGACAAACGGGCAAAACAGCAAAAATGGGGTGCTTTCGCGGCAAATTGGTGTGTTATAGCCCACGTTTTGGGGTTGAGCCCGGGGTCCAGGCGTGTTATCAACCAAAAATCTGTCGGGGCATGGCAGGGAGGTTAGAGATCATCCCAGTGTGGTCCGTTTAAATTTTGGCTTCCATTTGGGTGGTAAAACGGGCGAAACAGCGCGCATAGAGTATTTTCAGGCAAAATTGGTGTACTATGGCCCACAATTTTGGGGGTAGACCCGGGGTCCGGGTGTACTATAGGCTGAAAATTGACCGAGGCGTACCAGGGATGTTGAGTATTATCCCAGTGTGGTCCGTTTAAACTTTTGTGGCCATTTGGATGGACAAACCGGCAAAACAGTGCGAACGGAGCATTTTCGTGCCAAATCGGTGTGCTATAGCCCATGGTTTTGGGAGTGGGCCTGGGGTTCGAGTGTGCTGTAAGCCTAAAATCGATCGGGGCTTACCAGGGAGGTTGGGGATCATCCCAGTATGGTCCCTTTAAATTTTTGTGGCCATTTGGGTGGACAAACAGGTGAAACAGCGTTAATGGGGCATTTTCGGGCCAAATCAATGTGCTATAGCGCACGGTTTTGGGGGATGGGCCTGAGGTACGGGTATGCAGTTGGCTAAAAATTATCTTGGATGTGCCAGAGAGGTTGGGGATTATCCTAGTGTGGTTCATTTAATTTTTTGTGGCCATTTGGGTAGACAAACGGGTGAAACAGCGCAAACGGGGCATTTTTGGGATAAATCGATGTGCTATAGCCTATGGTTTCGGGGATGGCCCTAGGATCCGAATGTGCTGTGGGACAAAAATCGATCAGGGCATGCCAAGGAGGTTGAGGATTATCCCAGTGTGGTCCGTTTAAATTTTTGTGACCATTTGAGTGGACAAACGGGCAAAACGACGCGAATGAAGCATTTTCGGATCAAATCAGTATGCTATAGCCTATGATTTCGGGGGTGGACCCGGTTTCGGGGCCTGCTGTGGACCAAAAATAAACTGGCGCATGCCAGCGAGGTTGGGGATCATCCCAGAGTAGTCCATTTAAATTTTTATCGCTATTTGGGTGGACAAACGGGTGAAACAGAGCGAACAGAGTATTTTTGGGCCAAATTGGTGTGCTATAGCCCATGGTTTTTGGGGTGGGCCTAGGGTTCTGGCATGCTATTTTGGTGGAAAAATGGGTGAAACGGTGCGAATGGGGTATTTTTGGGCCAAATCGGTGTACTATAGTCAACGATTTCGGGGGTGGGCCTGGGTCCGGGTGTTCTATGGGCCAAAAATTGACCTGGGCAGCCAAGGAGGTTGGGGATCGCCCCGGTATAGTTCGTTTAATTTTTCATGGCCATTTTGGTGGACAAAGGGCCGAAACGAAACGAATGGGGCAGTTTTGGGTCAAATCGATATGCTATAGCCCACGATTTTGGGGATGGGCCAAGGGTCTGAGCATGTTGTGGGCCAAAAATCAGCCAGGGCTTACCAGGGAGGTTGAGGCTCATCCCATTGTGGTCCCTTCAAATTTTCATGGCCATTTGGGTGGACAAATAGGCGAAATAGCGCGAACGGGGCATTTTCAGGGCATATCAGAATGCTATAGCCTATGATTTTGGGGGTGGGCCCGGGGTTTGGGCGTTCTATGGGATGAAAATCGATCGGGACATGCCAAGGAGGTTGGGGATCATCCCATTGTGGTTTATTTAATTTCTCATGGCCATTTGGGTGGACAAACGAGTGAAACGATGTGAACAGAGCATTTTCAGGCCAAATCGGTGTGTTATAGCCCACAGTTTTGGGGTTGCGATCGGGGTCCGAGCATGCTGTGGTATGAAAATTGACAGAGGCATTCCAGGGATATTGGGGATCATCCCAGTTGGTCTGTTTAAGTTTTTGTGTCTATTTGGGTGGACAAACGGGCAAAATAACGCGAACAGGGTGTTTTCAA
>NW_025840703.1:0-1970 GCF_002878395.1 Capsicum annuum | reverse complement strand
TCAATCAAACAGTAGCCAAATAACTGTACAAGTGCTATAAATAATGGAAAGCAACATGGACTCTACTTTATATATATAACTAGAAGAGTATGGCCCGTGTCAGCATGGGCCCAACATTAAAATATTTATTTGTCTTTTCAATCTTGATATATTTAAATAAATTTTTTTAATAAAAGGATTGCATATGTTTTCTAAGATTCATCCGGAATCTAGCATGAGTTCAATATATGTTATTTTAATATTTATTTGGATAATTTAAGTTTTTAACTATTGTAATTTATAATATTTTTTTATGTAATTTTTAAATTAATATACATTACTTTTCTTGTCCAAATTTTTGTGGCATTGATAGCCAATTATATTTTAAAAATAATTTAAGTTTTTAATTATTATGATTTATAATACTTTTCTTCTATTCCGATTTCAGTAACACTAATATAATTTCAAGAGTCGACCAAATATTTTATATCTTTTAAATATTTTAAGTTGTTAATTATTGTGATTTCTAGTAATTTTCATGTAATTTTTTTGAAATATATAACAGATTAAATTATTTTTGGATATTTTAAGTTGGTAACTATTGTAATTTTTGAATAATATATGCTACTCTCCTTGTCCAGAGTTTTGTGTCGATGATAGCCAATTATATTTTTTAAATAATTTAAATTTTTGATATTGTGATTTATAATATTTTTTCTATTTCAACTTATGTGACACAATGCTTAAATGACCATAATAATTAATTATGGGTGATATAGTAAAATCACGATTGAAACAACGAAGCATAGATGTCTTAAATGACTTACAACAACTAATTACAAGTGACATAGCGAAATTACTATAAAAAATACTTGTGAAAAATTTAAGTGGACCTTATATAAGACGTCAAGTTAATTTAAAACAGCAAAAGTTAATTCATCATTTTTACATCTATTTTATTTTTATTAAATATTATTAATAGTTTAATACTTAATGACTTATAATAATTAATTATGGGTGATATTTAGTAAAACTATGGTTGAAGCAACTGAAGCAGACATTTCATAAACGTTTATTTTACTTTTTTTTATTAAATATTATTAATTTTTAATATATAAATAAATTATAATAATTAATTAAGAGTGATATAATAAAATGACGATTGAAGCAACTTAATCAGACCTGTCATAAATGTTTATTTTACATTTTTAATTAAATATTATTTATTTTTTAATACATAAATAACTTATAATAATTAATTATAGGTGATATAGTAAAATCATGGATTCAATATTATTAATTTTTTAATACATAAGTGACTTATAATAATTAATTACGGGTGATACATTAAAATCATGATTGAAGCAACTGAAGCAGAAATCAATCAACTTTTTAAATTTCTTGTTAATTATTGTTATTTACAGTAAATTTTATTTTATTTTCAAATAATATATGTTGCTTTATATCTTCTTATGTCCCGTCCCAATTTATGTAGCACTAATATAATTTTGATAATCAATCAAATATTTTATGTTGACATATCATTTTATTATTCTTAATTTCTTAATACATATAATAAGGGGTGATATAGTAAAATTATCGTTTGAAAGACGACAATTAATTTAAAACATCAAGTGTTAATTTCGCATTTTATGTCTATTTTATTTTATTATTAAATATTATTTATTTTCTTAATACCTAGATGACTCATAATAATTAATTAAGAGCGATTGATTATGTTATTACTATAAAAATTAATATAATTTTATTAAATCCAATAGTAATCATCGATAACTCACCGAAGTAGTATATTAATTAAATACAGGATGCTATATTTTGCATATGCAAAATATGATATTATTAAACATTATTGGACAGTGCATTATATTTATCTTTCACAATAATAAAATTTTACTAAATATTTTTCTTTATTTCTTTTTAACTTGATACATATTGACCCAACACAAATTCTAAGAAAATATTCATTAGAA
>NW_025840702.1:0-1716 GCF_002878395.1 Capsicum annuum | reverse complement strand
GTCATGTTTACTTCTTTGCTTGAAAATTCTTCAAATTTCCAAGCAAAAAGGGGCATTCTGTAAACACCTAATTTTTTACCAAACCTAGGTGTTTTTGCCATTTAGTGTTCAATTTCGTTTTAGGGTCCAAATTAGATATTCTAAATTTAACTTATTTTTTTACTAAATTTATTTTGAAAATTTTGAAAAAAAAAAGACTACAAAAATAGAGTCACATTTTAAATAAGTTTCATTTTTTAGTTTTTATTTGTTTGTTTATTTATTTTAAAAAAAAAAATAAATAAATTTTTTTTTTCTAAATTATATTTGTTTCTTCTTTCAAGTTTTAATAAAGAATGGTGTGATATTAATTTTTTCTTAATCATATTCCCAAGACTAGTTATTAGCTTATGTTATGTTTTATTAGTTTTTAATTATTTTCATTTTATTATCAATAATAATAATATAAAAAAAATAAATAAATAAAAAATAAAGAAACCTAAACTACCCAAACCACCCACAATTTCCACTTCTAATTAACCTCCCCCAGTCTCCCCCACACACACACACGACACAAACACTATATACACACACACACGGACAGAAAAGAAAGAAACGGAGAAGGATTGAAAAGAGAAAAAAAACAGAAGAAAAAATCAAAGCAAAAAGAAAGAGAGAACACAGAAGAGAGGTTCTGAAAACAAGAAGCAAAGAGGAAGATAGTGACGAGCTGAGTTACGTTTTGGTTCCGGTTTGAGTTTCCATTAATGACGTTAGAGCTTTTCGTTTGGTTTAATTCGTCATTCAGGTTCTTATCCGATATGTACTATTACTTCTATAAGTTTTGTTGTGAATCTAAACCATGAACGAAGTCGGTTATTGATTATGCTACTTTGAGTTATGAATCAATATATGTAAAGCAAGTTTTGTATTATGATTCAATACCTTACTTATCTTGTTAAGTGTCCCATTTTATGTGTGTGCAACGTTTGCTTGGAATTAGCATATTAAATGGTTGAATGGTTCATAAGTTGGCATGGATATAGTTATGCAGATATTTTTTTTTTTAAAAAATAAGTTTAAAATAATCCCTAACATTCTAATTATTTAGTGACAAAACAGTGGCTTAAGACTCAAATAATAGATAACATGGATGAAAATTGAGGTAGAAGTTTGAATCATCATATTTGACGAGCAATGTCTAGTTTGTTTTACTATCTACTGTTGGCCCTTAGTTTTGTATTATTAACCTTATTTTCTTGAAAATATATTCTTATTTCACATATTTAAATCAGAGGTTAGACTTTAGCAGGAACACCATTGAGAGTAGGTTGGTACGTTCTTATATAATTATAAATTCATTTTTATAGTGAGTAAATGTTTAATAAGTGTAAACACCTAATTTTTGACCAAACTAAATGTTTTACGTCATTTAGTGTTTAATAAATACATTTAATTTTTATCTTATTTTTACAAGATTGCTTTTAAAGTTTGGAAAACTACAAAAATAAAGTCATATTAAAATAAGTTTTTTGCATTCATTTATTTTTATTACTTATTTATTTATATAAAAAAAATTGTCAAAAAATATATTTGTTTTCTTCTTTTAAATTTTAAATAAATAATCTAGTGATATTAATATTTCCTTAGTCAAATCCTAAAACCTACCCAACTCCCATGTTTCCCAATTACCCTACACCTCTTCTCCCACGTTCCCCACTATTACCCAACACAATA
>NW_025840701.1:0-1182 GCF_002878395.1 Capsicum annuum | reverse complement strand
TTGCAAGTTAGTCTCATATTTTCCAGCTATAGCAACATTTCCAATGAGTTCTGAGCTAGTGGTGGGGGGCATATTTGTGTATATTGCTTTTTTTGGGTGAATTAGGACAATTACTGCATATAGTGAATTAGGACAATTACTGCATATAGGACAATTGCAACAAGTGTTTTGCAACTTGGTACTGAATTCTTTTATTCACATCTCTCTGTACAGGTTGGGAGAAGGCTGAGTGAGAAGCCGCGAAACTGAAAAATCACCTGGAATCCGTTACTCTTTTGAAGAGCCTTTAGGTCTGGAACCTGAAAATTATGATCCAGGCAGTCCTACAGCCTCAGATATGGAACCTCCCCCTTCCATATCCCGTCAGAAAATTAGGACTGATCCCAGCCTACTCGTTATCAAAGTTGATGAAGAGTACACTCCAGACCTAAAGGCTCTTGAAGTACGCTGGTATCACCCGAAGGATGCCGTAAAAAGAAGATGGTATACAAGTACCTATTCTAAGGAGCAGCAAAAGGAGTTTGGTCGGCTATGGATAGCTGATATGAAAAAACTCCGATGTGACATCGAGTTCTTCCGATGGTTCGAGTTCACCGGCAGAATGTAAAATCAAAATGAATCCCTCAACGTTATCATTAACAAATGGTATACCCAGAGTAACAAGATACTTGAATCCGTTACTCCTCCGCTCGAAGGGATAAAAATCCCTCATTCCAATGAAGTCCTCAATGCTTCACCCTTCAAGAAGAAGCATGATAGGCCTCTTTCAGCCCCTATCAATAGAGACCTCGATAGGATAGTTGAACAAAACAACTATACTAATCAGGTCCTTCACACTATCTCCCAGCAAATAGGAGAAACTAAAAATTCAATACTTTCTTTTAGCTCCCCCACTCCTGAAAAAGGCACTCTAGGTCCTAATCCTATAACCAACCCCATCTTCAAGATTCCTGAATTCCAAAAAGAGAAATTGTAACACCCCACATTTTACATGTACTAGTAATGTTCACATAAAATGACATACGACTTTACTACCAAAATTTTTCAAGTGTTCAAGTGTTGGATTGGGGCACTATATGGAAGTCTATTTAGAGACTGTGGCCTTAAACGGAGAAAATCATTGACATGCTTATGGAACTTAGGAAGCTAGCAGGTGATTCACCTGTGTGCTTAGCTTAAAAA
>NW_025840700.1:263245-275972 GCF_002878395.1 Capsicum annuum | reverse complement strand
AAGAGAGAAGAACCGAGAAAGATGGTACAGGCATCGACAAGGCTGATACTTACAGTTTCGAGGAGATCAAAAGGTCAGGAAGTGACAGAGATAAGAAACACCGCAAGCGGCATATGAGTTCCTTTGATGACGAGACGCTGAAAATGAGAAAGATCATTCAAGAAGTTCTTACAGACATGACAGTGATCATAAGAAGCTAAAACAGGTCTCTCATCACCACCATTGAAAACATCTCAAGGCCAGACACATTGTTTCCGTTGGTAACTCTGAATTTTTCTAATGTATAGAGCTTTGATGTAATAGATGGACTGGCATGATGTCTGGAGTTCGGAAGGTAAACCGGAGGGCCAGCATAAGAAACAAAAGCGAGATCGTCGGAGTGATTCTCATAGGGATGGTGACTATGAGGATCCCTATGAGGATCACTCGCAATTTGGTGAGGATGGAGAAGTTTGGTAGCTTTTTCTTCTAAATAATTTCTCAGATGCGCCTTTCATTGTGGACATAATGTAGCGTGATTTCCCCTCCTCTCAGCTCCCTAAAGAAAAATAAACAAACAGAAACAACATAGTTGATGATTTGGCAACGAGTTAGAAGTCAATTCTGTCTTCAGTCTTTGATTTAAGCTATTTTATAAGCAGATGTTCTTGTAGCTTTTTTTTTTTGCCCGGTGAAATCCCGCAAGTGAGGTCTAATACATGCCCTACTATGGCTGGTTCGCGACGAACACAAACACCTAAACCCTCAAAGCAAGACAACGCTCCCTACTTGACTAATCTTTCGCTCTAATACATGCCCTCCACATTAGTCTATCTAAGGTCACGTCCAATAATCTCTCCTCATTTTTTGGCCTACATCTTCACCTCCTCGTACCTACTATATCCAACCTAAGGCTCCTCCTGAGATTTACTTCTTTTCCTTTTATCTCGTTGTTCTATAAGACCTATTTAGCCTAAAATTTAAAAGTCACGTCAATGTCCGTTATGACTTGTGTGTCCACTACACACTACCCAATTTCCACCGTAGGTCAATCTGAAAAGGAAAAAATGGGCACATATGTGGGCCCCAGACAAAATTGAATAGTCTTGTGGTCTCAATTTATGAAATAATATTACTACTAAATACAAAAGTTTATCAAAAGAAAGGAAGAAACCACCAAGGCTTTTTGAAAATTCAACCACAAAATTAAGAAAGAGAAAAAATATGAGGAGTTTCAAAGACAAGCGTGCCGATTGATTTATCATCTACTATATGCTAAAAGTCATATCCACATTGACAGCATACAGTATACTTTGTCCCCCGGCCATTTGTGTGTAAATGATTATAAAATTCAACAGAGTAGATAACAGGATAAATCGAACCGATAAAAATATTATTGGTTTATTGTTATTAGGTTAATGATTTTATAAAAAAAATTATTGGATTATTGGTTCGGTTTGATTTTTTCTTATTGGGTTATTGGGTAAACCGATAACCCAATAAGAATATGTATATGACTTATTATATATTTATCTTTTATTTCTACAAATTAACAAACCTATTATTTCAATTATACAAACTCTTAATTTCTCCTAACAACATTTAGTTCAAACTTGAAGATTTTTGTAAATTTAAACACTTCATGTAGGTTTTTTGTTGCAACTAAGATATATTTTTTACATGTTAGTTACTACTATTTCTATTTTATGAGTATTTTCTTATCGGTTAAACCGAAAACCGAATCGTTAAGGACTAAAAATCGAAAAAAAATTATTTTATTGGTTTGGTTATTGGTTTAGCATATTTAAAAACCGAAAATCGATAAATCGAACAATAATATGTAAAACCCAACCTAACCGACCGATGCACTCCCCTAGACACAAACGCTTTAATTACTTGACAAATTGTATGAGATGCACACGTTTTGCATGACAAATTGCGATACAAGACTCACATATATATATATATATTTATTTATTTTAACTTTATATGATAGTCTAAGTATTTATTTGTGCAACACCCAAAATTAAAATATATAAATATTTGCTGATGATGTCAAGTTGAAAACACATTTATGTATTATGTCAAACGTATAATTCTCTTCCTTTTTTGAACTATAGCTATAACATGTAGCATGAGTGAATGTACTCTAATTTTAAGTTGATGAATTCACCTAACATTAGTACAATTAGTAGAGTAATGAACAAAATTAAATTCATTGCTATTTATTTATATTTTAAAAAAGCAAGGTGGAACCAGAGAGCAATTATCATAATTACAGAGGAGCTAAAGGTATAATTAAATGAGAAGCATGGGGTCGTTTGATAGAGTGTATTAAAAAATTAATAACAACAACAACAATAAATTCAGTGTATTTCCACATAGTGGGGTCTGGAGAGGGTAAGATGTACGTAGTCCATATCACTACCTCCGGAGAAGTAGAAAGGTTGTTTCCGATAGACTCCCGGGTCAAGACAAGGAATAATAATCAAATTTGTGATAAAGCATGGAATGTATTACGTAAAAATTAATGCATGCATTAATTTAATGTGTATTAGTAGTCCCTTGTTTGATATATATCTTTTTATCTTATGTATAACTAATGCAAAAATTAGTTATATACTCTATTGTGTATTGAGGTGTGTGTTACTAATACCTCAAAATTTATGACATTAGTAATGCAATGGATCCAATGCATGCATTAACATGCTTAAAGTGGGGGTATTATGTAAAAAATAAATAAATTATATAATTCGTGTTATTTTTAATACACTGAATCAAATACTGTATAAGAAACAACAACAGCAACAACAACACCCAAGTGTATTCCCACATAGTGGGGTCTGGGGAGGTTAGTGTATGCAGATCATATCACTACTCAGATGAAGTAGAGAGGATGTTTCCGATAGACTCCCAGCTTAGGATCATAATAATATACCAAACATAAAAGATAAATGCATATAAACTAATACGATACGCAAAATAAAACTAACAATATAACAAATATCAAAGAAAGTGTATATAAATTAGTACCGTATGAAAAAATAGCCAATCTACCAAGAAGTATCAGCTTTGTGTTGGGTGGTTGGTATTCAAGAAAGTGTTAGCTTTCCCAAAAAGAAAAACCCAAATAAAGAAAGAAGTCCCTCCACTTTCACCATTGATTCAATGTTATTTTTAATACGTAGAATCAAATACTACGTAAGAAAATAGAAGCATAATTAATGCAAATATTATTAATATACCTATTTTATATCATTTTTTTTATAAGAAAATACTCTAATTTATTTGGTTGAAATTATCTATCTATATAATAAAGGAGGATAGTCTAGCCTAAAACTAAGACAAGTGTCATGTTGAGAACTACCTATGTGAATTTTTACGACAAAAAACCATCATTTCATAACAAAAAGCTATTTTATTGATTATTTAAATATTTAATATTATTTCATATTTCCTATTTAATAAATTACATTTCATATGTTTTTAATAATAGTATTATAAGAAAATAAATATGAAAGATTTCATTACAATTCAGTAAAAGAAATATTACAAGAAAAAATTATTTAAGAGAATAACCAATTAATAAATAGTAACTGATCAATTTATATAGAAAATATTGTAATCATTCTGAATAAAAAATATTAAAAAAAGGTGTCATCCCTCAAAATAATTAAGTTTGACCTATTTTTGTAAACAAATAAATGAATGAATATAAGAAAATCTGTAATTAGGCAAAAAACAACTGTTACCTTATTTGAGTTTTTAGCAAATTATAAAGATAATAATAATCAATTGACTATAATTAAATTGTAAATTTATAAGAAATATTTGAAAAAAATAAATTAGTAATTAGGAAAATAAATAGTTGTTACCTTTTTAAAATTCTTTCCAAAATTAAAAAGGTAATTGATATCAATTTAATGTAATCAATCTATAAAAACATGAGAAATTCATGGGATTGAATTTCCAAAATTATAAAGGTAATTAATATCAATTATTTTCGTATTTGAGCCCTTTATACAATTGTAGATTAATTAAATATAATCAAGCTACAAAATTAGGACAGAGTTATGGTAAATAAATATATAATATTAATAATAATTTTATTGCTATCAAATTAATTAGATTAAATTGAACTAGAAATTAGTTAATATTGACAATTACTTTAATAAAAAAATATATGGAAATATTCGTAATTGATATGCATATATTGGTAAAAAAACAACGAACGTTGACTACTACTTTAGCTATAAATATATTTTAAAATTTACATACAACATTAAATTTAAGGAACTTGAGTCTATATATTATTATCATAAAATTGATTCTAATTAATTGAATTTAATTAGTTGATTGTATAGTTTTATTACAACAATTTCGTACATCATTTATTTAATAAAAATACATATAATTAATTGATTGATTTTGTGCAATCTACTATGATTTTATTAATTTAAATGAAATGATTTTTAAATGATAAGTTTGGATTATAAAAATAAAGGTGATTATTGCATGACTTTAGCATTTTTTATGTATTAAAAAAGATTTATAGACAAAAAAATGTCATCCCTCAAAACAATTAAATTTGAACTATTTTAGTGAAACAATGAAAGATTGAATATAAGAAAATCCGTAATTAAGAAAATAAATAATTGTCACCTTATTTGAGTTTTTAGCAAATTGTAAAGATAATTAAATAATCAAATTGTAAATTGATAAGAAATTTTTGAGAAATAAATCAGTAATTAGGAAATGAAATAATCATTACCTTTTTAAAATTCTTCCCCAAATTATAAAGGTAATTAATATAAATTTGATATAACCAAACTATAAGAATATGTGAAATTCATGGGATTAAATTTTTGAAATTATAAAAGTAATTAATATCAATTGTTTCCATATTTGAGTCCTTTATGTAATTGTAGATTAATTAAGTATAATCAAACTATAAAATTAGGATAGATTTATGGTAAATAAATATATAATATTAATAATATTTTTATTGTTATAAAATTAATTAGATGAAATTGAGATACAAATCAGTTAATATTGACAATTATTTTAATAAAAAATATATGCAAAGTTTCGTAATTGATATACATATATTGGTAAAAAAAAAACGAACACTGACTACTACTTTAGCCATACATATATTTTAAAATTTACAACATTAAATTTAAGGAACTTGAGTCTATATATTATGATCATAAAATTGATTCTAATTAATTGAAATTAATTAGTTGATTTTGTAATTTTATTACAATTATGTCGTACATCATTTTTTTTTTTATAAAAATACATATAATTAATTAATTGATTTTGTGCAAGCTACTATGATCTTATTAATTCAAATGAAATAATTTGTAAATGGTAAGTTTGGATTATAAAAACAAAGGAGATTATTGTATGCCTTTAGCGTTTCTTATGTATTAAAAAAGATTTAGAGACAAAAAGTTGTCATCCCTCAAAACAATTAAATTTGAACTATTTTAGTAAAACAATAAAAGATTGAATATAAGAAAATCCGTAATTTAGAAAAAAATAATTGTTACCTTATTTGAGCTTTTAGCAAATTATAAAGATAATTAAATAATCAATTGACTACAATCAAATTATGAGTTTATAAGAATTTTTTGAGAAATAAATCAGTAATTAGGAAAAAAAATAATCGTTACCTTTTTTAAATTCTTCCCAAAATTAAAAAGGTAATTGATATCAATTTAATATAATCAATCTATAAAAAACATGAGAAATTTATGGGATTGAATTGCCGAAATTATAAAGGTAACTAATATCAATTGTTTTCATATTTGAGCCCTTTATATAATTGCAGATTAATTAACTACAATCAAGCTATAAAATTAGGACAGATTTATGGTAAATAAATATATAATATTAATAATAATTTTATTGTTACCAAATTAATTAGATTAAATTGAGTTAGAAATCAGTTAATATTGACAATTATTTTAATAAAAAATATATGCAACGTTTCGTAATTGATATACATATATTGGTTACAAAAACAACGAACACTGACTTCTACTTTAGCCATAAATATATTTTAAAATTTACAACATTAAATTTAAAGAACTTGACTCTATATATTATGATCATAAAATTGATTCTAATTAATTGAAATTAGTTAATTGGTTGTATAGTTTTATTACAACAATTTCGTACATCATTTATTTAATAAAAATACATATAATTAATTGATTGATTTTGTGCAATCTACTATGATCTTATTAATTCAAATGAAATGATTTTTAAATGGTAAGTTTGGATTATAAAAATAAAGGTGATTATTGTATGACTTTAGCATTTTTTATGTATTAAAAAAGATTTATAGACAAAAAGATGTCATGCCTCAAAACAATTAAATTTGAACTATTTTAGTAAAACAATAAAAGATTGAATTTAAGAAAATCTGTAATTGAGAAAAAAATAATTGTTACCTTATTTGAATTTTAGCAAATTATAAAGATAATTAAATAATCAATTAACTATAATCAAATTATAAATTTATAAGAAATTTTTGAGAAATAAATCAGCAATTAGGAAAAAAATAATCTTTACCTTTTAAAAATTCTTCCCAAAATTATAAAGGTAATTAATATCAATTTGATATAATCAAACTATAAGAATATGATAAATTCATGGGACTAAATTTTTGAAATTATAAAGGTAATTAATATCAATTGTTTCCATATTTGAGTCCTTTATGTAATTGTAGATTAATTAAATATAATCAAGCTATAAAATTAGGACAAATTTATGGTTAACAAATATATAATATTAATAATAATTGTATTGTCATCAAACTAATTAGATTAAATTGCGGTAAAAATCACTAAATATTGATAATTATTTTGATAAAGAATATATGCAAATTTCCGAAATTGATATACATATATTGATTAAAAAAACAACGAACATTGACTACTACTTTAGCCATAAATATATTTTGAAATTTACAACATTAAATTTAAGGAACTTTAGTCTATATATTATGATCATAAAATTTAATCTAATTAAGTGAAATTAATTAGTTGATTGTGTAGTCTTATTGCAATTATATCGTACTTTATTTATTTAATGGAAATATATATCATTTATTAACTGATTTTGTACAATCTACTATGATTTTATTAATTCAAATGAAACGATTTTTAAATGGTAAGTTTAGACTATAAAAAGAAAGGAGATTATTGTATGACTTTAGCATTTCTTATGTATTAAAAAAAGATCTAGAGATAAAAGAAATACAATATTACAATATTTTTGGGTTATTTAATTAATTTATCACGTTTCAAAATATTGTTTATATCAATTCAGTGATGTTTATATGGAAAAGTTAAATTTTGAAAAAATAAATATCTTAAATTTCATAATTTAAGTTAATTTGTGTGCTAATTTGAAAAAGTTAATTTATAGTTTACATTTTATTTCTATTATATGGAAAATTTGACCTCATATGGCTATTTATAGCCATTGAATAACACAAAATATTTGTTACACTTTTCTTCTCTCTCTCTTTCTCTCATGGGTATTTCTCAAGTTTTTCATTATGAGTATGTAAATATTCACTTGCCATATTTCTGGATCCTTGTAAATATTTACTTGTAATTTACAGATCCTTGTTAGTTGTATATATGCATTGTACGATGATGAATGAAAGACACAGAAAAAAAGTTTTTTCCATTCTAGTCTTTTGTTGTTTTTACATTTCAAGAAAAAATGACAAGAATCCTACAGATTCTGACAACCTTTTGCCGGCTCTTACTCTTTCAACTCTTTGATTCAGTAATTTCTCTTTTTTTTTTTTATTATTTACCATGATTATTTGTTTTATCAGAAGGATTTGATAAGTTCTTTGAATTGTTCTTGTGCTATTTGTTTGTGGGGTATTTTATTAATTTTCAGTAGTAAATAGTTTCGCGTCATGTCTCTTCTGGTAGTAGTATTAGTATATATTTTTCTTTTCTACTTGTTGTATCGTATACCTCTGTTTTCTTACTTGCTACTGTTGTTAATATCCTCGTGTTTTTGCTTTCCTTGCCGAGGATTTGTGGGAAACAAATTTTCTACTTGCCAAGGTAGGGGTTACGTATGTTGTTGTTGAAGAAGAAGCATGTATAAAGAGAGATGTTTTGCTTTGTCTCATAAGTATTTAGTTAGCTTGCAGTATTTTCATGAATGGATAATGATTTGTGAGTGGCTGTTTATGAGTGTTTTGCTTTGTCCTTTGAAATCTCATGGACACTAGTTTGATTCATGTACAGTCTCCATACATAGAGATGATGAAGAACAACTTCTTCTTTTTTCGATCATCAACTAATGATGCAAACAAGGCCCCTTCACTACCATTAAAGTCCAAGGAAGTTTCTTCTTGGAAGAGTGTTTCATTGTCATCTGGATCCTTCTATGACAGTGGGTCAGGAAAAAAGAATTTCACGGATCTGAGAAAATGTCTTCATGGTCACAGTAAGAAAGTTCATCCTAAGAAATCTGGTCGTGATTCAAGCCGGTATGCATATCATTTTGTTGTAGCTTCCTTTTTCACACTTAAACTGATGTTTTAATTTGCCTTTGCTTGTTCAAAGTAATGACAAATGTTTCTTCACGGCAGAGACCTTAGCGTTCCAGTGTTGATTCGGACTATTAGAAGATTGAAAAAGGAGAAGGTACAAATGGCTTCTGAAGTTTCAAGCATGCTACGGAATCAAGTTGCTGAAAGGGCTTCTGCTAAGGAAGAAGCCAGCATATTACAGGCAGAACTAGATTCACGGACACGAAGATTGGAGACAGAAAAGAATGAGTTACAATCAGTACTGGAAAAGGAGTTGGATAGAAGATCCAGTGATTGGTCTCTAAAACTTCAGAAATACCAAATTGAACAACATAGACTCCGTGAAAGGGTGAGGGAGCTTGCAGAGCAGAATGTCTCTCTACAAAGGGAAGTCTCTTCATTTAATGAGAAGAAAGTAGATAATAGAATAAAGATGTCATTTTCGGAGAAACACCTTGAAGATTTGTCTTAAGAGAATAGAGCAAGTGTCACAGGAGAATCAAAATCTAAGACAACAGCTCACTCAGTTACAAGCGGAATATCGAGTAGCTCAAGACAATAGAGATTATGTCCGAGAAAACTACCAGGAAAAGGTTAAAGAGCTTAAATCGGAGACTTTGCTGACAACTGTGCTAAGGGAGAAGCTCTATTCTGAGGAGATGGACATAAAGAAACTTCAAGCTGATCTAGCCGCAACAGTTAGAGGTAACGACATTCTTAAATGTGAAGTACAAAATGCGCTGGACGCTCTTTCTTATGCCACACCCAAGTTGAAATATCTCAACCTTCAGGTAAGCAGGTAATGTTAAGATCTCGTTGCAACGGAATAGTTTTTATTTTTCAACTTTGGATACCTCGTCTTCATATATGATAGCCTGTTCTCATGTTACTCTCTCTATATTATCTTTATACTTCTGTTTGATTTTAGGTTCATCTTTGTTCCATCTGAAGTTCACAGTTTTCTTTATGAACTTGTATACATGAGTTGCTGGCATATGGTAGTCTTCTGTGAAATGTCTGATCGCCTTGATGTGTAATCACTTAAACCAACCAAGAACATGATAAACTTTGTGATATCCTCAAACCCATTGATCTGATTGTGCTCTGATGTGGTAAAGTTACCCGAAGGGGTTTCGGTAAGTTTGCTCGTTCATCTGACTTAATTCTTGGACAAGCTCACGAGTTGTCTACTGTGAATTTTAATAGTTAAAAAAGATTCATGATTTGGTTGAAATTCTAGGCTATGAGTTTGTTTTGAATTTCTGATGAAATGTTATTGGTGATCTTTGTGCCTTTCTTGTTTTTCATGGTTTACGGTTGATTCTGGCAGGTGCTAAAAAAGGACGAAAATATCAACTAGCTCACTAATGATTTGCAAGAATGCATGAAGGAACTTGGCGTTGTGAAGGCGATACTACCAAAAGTGTTTCAGGAGAGGGATTTCATGTGGGAGAAAGTTAAGAGCTACTGTGAGATGAACATGCTGTTGAATTATGAGATCAACATGTTGAAAAGGAAGGTAGATAACTCGACGAAGACTTTCTTATGAAAGAGGGTCAAATCACAATCTTGAAAGACTCAGATAGGCAAACCTTTCGACCTTCTTGCAAGTCCTGATTCTCTATTGGAGTGATGGATACTAAATGAACAAACTACAATTCACATTTTGTTCATTGACTATAGTGTTCATACTTCTCGTATACTAACTGGTTTTACTCTTATTCTTTCCCCCCTTTGATACTTGTTAAATAGAAAGTTTGCTTCTTTCTTTTGCAACCTTTTTGAATCTCCAATTGTAAACATTTCTTTTGCTTGCTGGTGATCAAGACAATGAACTTCTTTTGCTTCATTTGGTTTTGTAAGTATTGGCTGTTTTTTGTCTTATGAAGTATTTAGTGAGGATTGGTGCTACCATTTTCTTCTCGTCTATGAGTTAGAGGTATGGTTTGCATATATTCTACCCGAATATACATCGGGTATGTTGTTGCTGTTGTATGGAGATTGTGTGTATAATAACAATTGTATATTTGATGTTGGGTCATCCACACTTTCATTCCTTGCAGGGGAAAGCTCATTAAGTTTACTGAGTTTTAAACTTAATTTGACTTGCTATGAGGGAGTTCCACCCTGCCCTCTGATCATTCTTTCAGATACCCTCTTTCATTTGCCTCCACCATGTTTTAAATTTTCCTTCCAGTACCTGAAGCTTCACCTGCCACATTAAATGTTGTTTGGACATTTTTAAACTATGCACTGTGTTCAATTTCAAAAAACAAAAAAAACTATGCACTACATTATAGAACATTTTGATAATTTTTTGGTATGTCAGTATGTTCTTTATGTTTATGCTTACATCAAGCAGACATAGTTATTATGAAGGTGGAATTGGTTTCTGTACCATTTTCCTTTTGCGTGTAACTTCTGAAGTTATTTGGGATCCATTATTTATGTCAATGAGAGTCTTTGATGTCTTTCCTGATAATGTTTATGCTTACATCAAGCAGACATAGTTATTATGAAGGTAGAATTGGTTTCTGTACCATTTTCCTTTCGTGTGTAACTTCTGAAGTTATTTGGGATCCATCATTTATATGTCAATGAGAGTTTTTGATGTCTTTCCTGATATTAAACTTGTTATTTTTTCTTTAACATGTCTAATCTCATGTATACCTGGCTTTCTGATCTTTAATGATGCAAACAATTTCCCTTCAAGAACTTGCACTTACCTAATTCCTTGTAAGACAGTCTTAGAATCTTCTATGCTGAAAGATGCCTATTGGTGGTCAGTTTTTTCGCCAGGATGTTGCATTGGAAGGTACAAGCATACATGATATTGGTAAAACCAGCAAGCACCATATTTTTTTGAAAATGATAGCATATATACTATGTGGGCAGTATTTTCCTTACAAAAATGAGCCTCTCTGTGCTTTACAAGGCCTCCAAAGTTGCAAAATGGATTCAGCACCCTCTACAAGAAACTCTTAACATCAAAATAATAAGTTGTCTGATCTTATCTGCAACAAGAATGACGAGCACTGTGTTCAGTTTAGAGCCTGTCCCTAAGCTCGTCTAGACTTATCCTTATCTTCTTGCTTGTTATCTTTGTTCTTGCTAGAACCTGCATTTGAGAAGCTTGTGTTGTTGTCTCAAGTTAATGTTTAAGTTTTCTTTCCTTACTGCAGTGCATCAAAATTCAACTTGTGGTGCTGCTGAATATGTTGGAACTGCTGCAAAACCTAATGGCATAATGCATGAACCTGTACGTGCTGATAGACCCAATGCATTCAGTAACAACAGCTCATCTGTTCTCTCTTGCATACAAACAGCAGTTGATATTCCTTCTCAAACAGCAGGTCCATCCACGTTTGAGCTCCCGAACCACGCTCTTGTTGGGCCTGGGCGTGAAGGTGGTGTTAGAGTGGGTGAAAGTCCCACATTGTTGGGGAGTGAACTGTCGGTCTTCTTATATGGACTTGAGCAATCCTCCCCTCATGTGCTAGATTTTGGGGTTGAGTTAGGCCCAAGATCCTTTCTTTACACAATCAACCATCTTTTCTTACATTGGAAACGGACAGAGCAGCTGTAGAAAATGTTTTCAACCTGAAGGGGATCAGGTGGCTAGAACCTGGGAGCATTAAAAAATACTAAGCAGCTGGAACGGGGATGTAAATGTAATAAAGGAGGAGAGATGGAAAATTGTTCAACATGTATATGGTGGACAGTTTGGACAGAAAGAAACAAGGGTTGTTTTGAGGATGTCCAGAAGATCAACATGAATAGTTTAGCACTTCTTTATTTTTGGTGTAAACACGATGATTAGCTCTAACAGAATACATCATTGATGTGCTAGACTGTTTATAGGCAATAGAAAGACAGAGTAAGATGTAATACTTTTTGAAGGGGGACATCATTCTTGTTGGCTAGGGATTTGAACAAAGATGGGAAGAGCTCTATATAATGGACAGGGATGACTAATATGACAACTCTTTTTTTGGATGGAACATAATTTTTGTTATAAGATATGGAAGATATGAAGATAGGCCAAAATGTTTTCAACTAACAGACTTTGAAAATTAAGAGCCAAAGAACGCTAAACAATGGGTGTAACTCAAATCTATTTGAATAAAAGGAATACTAACTCTGAGAGAACAAAACACACTCTCCAGTAGTCCA
>NW_025840700.1:257311-260245 GCF_002878395.1 Capsicum annuum | reverse complement strand
ACCACCATGATTACTAAAGGAGTTTAATTATGTGCCTATGAAAAAGTTGGCCACTGGATGTAAAGTCTTTAAAAGAGAGCGTTTTGCATAAGTTTCATATGTTTTAGAAATAAGAGCTCTGATGTGATATGCATATCTTTTGGTGGTCATTAACATACTTTTGAATGAGAAGAGATATGAATTTGATATGATATGGCTTGCAAGTCTAGGTATGACGGTACTTATTATGAAGTACCCTTGACATGAAAGTAAATGAACATTTTTAAGCATGACACATGAATTTAAAGGACTAAAATTGGACTTAAAGAGAGTTAGATGGTTTGCCGAATAAGGCATTTGAGAGTGTTAAGGGCTCATTACTAGAAATCAAATTTTGCCCGCTCGGGAGACATGATTGGCAATGACTAATGTATACTTGCCCCTGGGCGCCGGTATACTAGAATAGTATGTAGAACCCCTATCCTTGCGATAAACTTGGATTAGGGGGCTTGACCGACGAGTTAATGAAGGATTCCATATACCCTGTGGGATTTTAGAAATGCAGGGTTTACCGTCTAATTCAAAAGTAATTAAACTATTAAAAAGTGGAGTACATGTGTCATAAGAATGTGTTGAAGCTCAATTAGTTATATCCATGTGTTTTGATCTTTACTATGTTTAATTGCTTTTCATAAGCTCTTGATTCTTTTATATAAAGTGTGTGTTTGTGTATATATAGAGTATTTTTGGACTGTTTACGTACAAATATATTTCAAGTATTGACCATCCTCGTGGCGGCTGCATTGTCTCATAATGTAGGGTCTGAGGCACAATCTTACGATCCAGTTCAGCAGCAGTAGATTGCACCAGAAATCTATTGTTGTTGGCTGGTGTTACTTTTGCAAGTGGAGGTGTTCTTCCCAACATTAACCCAGTTTTGTTGCCTAAGAAATCTACTTAGGAGTTTAGGAGTTTTATGTTTGGGTTAAATATGCAGTAATCTTTTGTGCATTGATGGAGTAGTTTTTGAAGACTGCAGGATAAATCTTGAGGGATTGGGGTGCATTGTTGTTTTTAGAATTGCTTAATGCCTCTTATGATAAAATAGATCGAGGTACTTGGCATAGTTGTGAAGGAGGATGTTAACTTGATTGTATGCTGATTGTTTTTGTGGTAACTAGTAGTGTTTGAAGAATCATATCGTTGGCTCTCAATCAATTCCCATGCTTGTGATTATCTTTGTTCTCTTTCATATATGAATGTGCCAATCTTGCAAATTAGATATCTGTTGGTTGATCAATGCGTTAAGTTTTGAAAGTTTGCCTTGTGTTTGAGGTTACTGTGGTGTATTCTGATTTTATAACTGTAAAGATGAAATCTAGCGAGTCTACTTTCAGCTACATTTAGCTTAGGCGTTGCAGTGTTTTGAGTATATGAATATCAATGTCTTTCGAATTTTTTTATCCTTCTCTTTATCTTGAAATTTAGATGATATTGCACTCTTAATATGAGGAACAATGTAAGTGGCCTCCTAAACATATTAGATGAAGAATACCATTTGCTACCTGTATAAAATGGGATTCACATGCTTCTATGTATCTGATATGGAAATGTATAAGTAGTACAGAACGTCTAGTGTATCACTTAGTGCTAGCTGTCACACCCCTTTTTCGTACTCCAAAGATTATGTTTTAAGGGTCGAAAGGGTTTTAATTATTAAAGTGACATTATTTCAGATACATCACTTAATTTTACACTAATATATCACATTCTTTTAGAAACATCATTTAATTTTACACGAATATATCACATTCTTTCAGATACATTGTTTAATTTTACACGAATACATCACATTCTTTCGAATACATCTCTTAGTTTTACACAGATACACTACATTTTTGGTCATATACCAATGAGTTTTAAAGAGACTATGGAATGAGATGTAATTAAATAAATATTCTAAGTTAAATAGTGTTCGCTTAAGAATGAAGAATTCGATTTTATTGGCAATTCTTAGTTTAGAAGGATAAGATATTATTTATAACAAAACTTAATCTTAAAAGTAGCATTTTTTTTTCTCCCTTAAATGTGAAGTAATTCACCATTTTTTTTTTAAATCACTATGCAAATAATGACTTTTATGTTTTTTCTTTTTATGTTTTATGTCTGTTTTAAGTACTCGATTAATGTGAATTCATTAAATTTGTTGTTAGGGTCAAGTGTTCCTAAATAATAACATAATCTTGAATGTTGAATCAATTTTTTTTTCTTTAATTGTAAAATAATTTATCAAAATGAAAAATAATAATAATAATATTAATAACAATAACAACAACAATAATAATAATCACGGTACAAAAATAATCCTCTTTTAATTTTTCACCTAATTTTCATCCTCTCTTAGCTCTTATGTCCGACTAATGCGAATTCATATCGGAAAAATCTTGGTAGACCTCTTCCTACTAAAGAAGAGTTATATCTTATTTTAGAAGGATATTATCTTATCTTTAATAAAGTCTACTACCCCTAGAATGTACCCTTGCATTTTTTTCCCTCACATGTAAGTCAATTCACCAAAAAAAAAAACGAGAAAAGACATCTTTTTCCTCTTGAACTTGTTCTCTAAACTCACTTTAGCACTTAAACTTAACTTCCGTTTATTTATTCCCCTTAACATCTTTAAGTTATTTGTTTCACCCCTCAAAACTGAATACCACTCTCACAACGGAGAGTGGGTTACACACGCGCCATTTTAGTGCCACATCAGTGCTAGGTCATTGCCATGTAAGAAACTAGGATTTAAAAAAAAAAAATTCCACAAACATACTATTTTAATGTATTTTTGTTTTAAAAAGCAAAAAATATATATTTATGATTTATATATAAGTATTAAATAATATATATATAAATAATATATATATATATATATATATATATATATATATATATATATAT
>NW_025840700.1:252315-257211 GCF_002878395.1 Capsicum annuum | reverse complement strand
CCATCATCCTTTCCCCCCTTTTAGCCCCACCCCTACCCCACCCTTTCAGCCCCCCACCCTTCACCCTCTTCTTTCTTATTCAAACATAAAATACTTTCATCAAGTTAAAATTAATTTTTTTAAATTGTCTTATTAATAAAAAAATTCAAAAGTAAAAATCAAAAGAAATCTGATTGATGATAAGTGATTCAAAAACAAAATCATATTTAATTTTTATCTAAATTTTGAGCGAGTTGGATTGAAGGCTGAGATGATGTTCAATGGAGAAAATTATTTAATAGTGTTTTCATGTTTGTTCTTGGGTGGTGTTAATGGAGGAAAATGAAAAAAAATTAAAGGAAAGTGTTGTTCTTGGGTGGTGGTGTTAATGGAGAAAAGTGAAAAAAATTAAAGGAAAGTGTTGTTCTTGGGTCATGTCGGTTCAAATACCTAACCTCTAGCCTTGTGGGGGTGCCCAACGCTAGTCCGCTCGACCCTGTGTTGCCCATAGGGTTCTCGAGCCCTATGAGTACCTTACATATTCTTTTTGACATGCCAAGGCAGGCCTTTGAGGTTTTACCTCAAGGCAGCACATTTGGGGCGTCCATATTATGACACACCCAGGGGAGGCTGGTAGGCTGTCACCATGTATACCCCCCCTTATATATGCTTAAAATAAATAATCCCCCTTGCCAGTACTAGATATTATTTTTCTCGAGAATTATACTGGGGCTTAGATTGTCCATCCGACATCTGAATTAGGTGTCGTTTGTTCCTGCTCCTTTCTCTTGACTTTCTTCATGCCTCCATGGAGTTTCAAACCATTCCCATAATCATGGTATGATTTATAGCCTTCAAACGAATTAGTAAATTATAATAATGCCACTGAACCTTCACTAAGTCAAGGCTCTATCCAAACGCACTCCAAATGACCCCAAAATTGGTAAGCATTTATAAAGTAACCTTAAGAACATCACCATATACCGGAATCCATAGATTCCACTTGTATCTCCAAAATGCATGGCGCTAGCATCCAACGCCGCAGACAATCCTCAACCATGGATCCGCCCCCTTGGGCACACACCAAGACCTCATAAAATCACCTTATCATTATTAGTACATGTCATGCAATATATATAGATGCTTTTTGCCACATGTTATGACCCTTTTCCTTATCCTCAACTTCAACTCATCCTTCAGCACATATCGTCTGCATGGCTAACAAGGGTGTGGCCTGGTTAGCTCGTACCTGGTGGTGAATCCCCAAAACTTTAGGGTATCAAGAGAATTCCTCACAAATGTCACCATCGATTGAGACCGGCCTTCCTAAATTGGCACGGATAGGTCCAAGGTGTAACGCCCCGAATCTAATACCTGGAATTCTACACGGTGCTCATAACCCCAAAGGACCACAAGTCAACCCATGACTAATATCTATACTGCATAATATACTGTATAATACGGAAACATAAACTGAAAGGCCATAAGGTTCAAAACTGAGATATAATATCTAATAAAAATATAACATCTGGGTGGGGTACGAAATACCCAAAATGACTGAAATAAACTGACTGAACATAATAGTCTGAAAAGCCTCTAATTGACTAAGCTGCTGAATAAGAAGTTGATGGGATATGTGCCCAACTAACTCCAACTAACTCTAACTAATAAATTAATTAATGGGATAATAAAGAAATGCTCATGTCTTCGAAGGATGAGGACTCACTGCTAACTCTTACTGCTGATAGCTGGAATCTATTGATGCTCTAGAGCTCGTGTCTCTGAACCTATGGTAAAAGAGACCATAGCGCAAATGTGTTAGTACTTTGAATGTACTATTATGCATGTGAGGTAAGCTGGATGCATGGGGTTCATATGCATGAACAATACTGGCTAACTAACTAATATGAGCGTGAGAATACATGCATGCATATATAGTAACTATATCTGAAATTGTGATAACATGAATTTACTGATAACTAACATGACTAATGACTGAGTTCTGATAACTGATATAACTGATAACATGAGTAACTATATCTGACAGTACTGAATCTGATGGAACTAGCTGAGTTTCGTACTGTATCTGAGTTGACTATTTCTTACAGTCCTGAGATCTAAAGAACTACCTGAGTTATTTTACTGATAATGACACTGAAATTATGGAAGATAGTCATCTAACCGACATGCCCCAAATAAAGCATTATAGCTGAATCGGGGTCTAATCTGTGCCTTAATTGGAAGGTATCAATACCGCACCACTAGTAAGGACAACATGTAAGTGACCCTCAACTAGTAGGTTACTCAAATGAGAATGGTGGGAACCCTCAACTAGTAGGTTAAGCCACATTATCTACCCTCAACTAGTAGCTATTATGTATTAACCTACGTTGGCTACATAGTTCTAAAATGCAAGGATTTCTTCTAAGAATCACACCCTCAATTAGCAGGAGAGTTCCCATCCCTGGGTTCACTCGGTGCTGAATCCTACTCCCATCTGAATATACACTGAACATGATTAACTGATCTAAACATGGTCTGAGTTGTTAAATCCCGTTGAATGATGGAATACTACTGATACCTGACAACTGACTGAGTTCATGAGATTATTGAGATTTCCTGAGTCATAAGACTGTCTGAAGTCTAGGGATCATGGCTTGACTGAGAGTATCATGAAAACATGACACTGGCTCTAGGCATACAGCTAAATTGTCGGGTACAAGTACCCCTAGGACTCGATGGAAATAAATTTACAAAGCATGACTTGTTGAATACATGACCAACATCACAATCCATAACTCATTTATTGAGGCAATTCATCAAACATGTGATATGCATAAGCTTGTACATAAATGGGGATTTTATAATATCATACTAGTTGGACATTTTTCCTTCATATAGGTATTTAATCAAACACATGGTAAGCATAGTATATGTAAAAAAATTATACAATAAATAAACATCATGATTTAACTCTAATTTCATCATCCAAGGAGTTAATCATGAATTCAGAGGAAGCTACACCTATAATAATAAATTCCCCTTAAGATTTATCACTAAAACATGGAATAGAATTCAATTGGTCATTATCAACATGAACAACACAAACCCAACATGGAATTCACAAAGAAAATCCATACACTTGAACTTTGAAAAGAGATTCTTGGACTTCATGGACAAAAGGAGTCCATGAATGAACACTACGCATACCTGCTAGTGAGTTTTCTTGAAGATCTGTAGAGGAAAACTTGGATTCTTGGCTTTGAATCAAGAAACTAGGGTTTCTTGTTCTTGGGGATTAATCCTTCAGAGAAACCCTAATTTGTTGTTGTATAAGAATAATGAACTAATGATCTATGGTCGGGTGTAATTAGGGTCTAAATCCAGTGGAAAAGGACCCAAATACCCATTTAAAAACGACTTTAAAATAACTGAATGGGACATGTGATGGTGGGGGCGATGGTCTATCACTGGGTCGATAGTCCGTTGGTCCTAACCGTCTCACTTGGACAAAATAGGGGCTCACTGACTCCCTTGCGACGGTTCGTTGCTAGTCCGACGGTCCGTCCGCCTAGGCTGTCACTTCTAGGCAGAAAATGGTCTCACTACCTTGCTACAACTACATGGACGACGATCCATTGCTAGCCAGATGGCCCGTCGGCCTCCACCATCGCACCTGGGCGGTTTTACTATATTCTGTATTTCAGCCAAAACTTTCTCTTCTGATGTTGGATTTTGATGAAATTGGTATTGATGGAAATCTTATTCAATTTTCCATGTGACAAAAAGTGAAAATCTTAAAAATACCACATGTACAAAAGTGGATTCATCTTTGAAAGAAAGTTTCTAACATTCTTGGGACAATTTTGAGCAAGGTAAAAGTATGTGGTATTACACAAGGCGAGCACGGCCATCATTTGTAAGGAGCATCACACAGGGAATATAGGATCCAATGAAGATCCATGTCTACTGCATCTACCGCATTTGATAATTCCAACCACTGCTCATGAACAACAACATCACAAGGCAAAGCAAGGAAGGAATGGGACATGAGGAAGGCCTTTTGGTTCACCCCACACATAAAATACGAAGGGCAAAAGACAATGGATTAAACGTGATAATGCCTAGGCATTAGGAATACAACACAAGAAACTAACTTCGAGAAAGGCTAAATTTCACTTGCCCCACGACTGAGAGTGCATGTGGGTCTAGATATTGCTGCTGATCAAGGATTCAACCTAACCGCATATGTCAAATATAACTTACACGCCATGCAACCAAATGCTCCATCGATGCACTCCCAGCACTGAATCCAATGTATGCATTGCTGCCCATGCAGATGTTATAAGACTAAAATAAGTACCGCTTGATGTGATAACCCACCCTTGGGGGGAGAAAAGGTGATACAAGTTCACCGAGGCTTGTGTACGGGCATCGCTCACGTCCACCATCGACGCTCAATGTAGATTCGGCTCAGCCCCATGCGTGCAGATCATAGAGCATACCCTTGGAGCAGATTTTAGAACTTGTTGCACATACAAAAGCACTACATCATCTGAAATCAAATGCCAACAACCCCATCGTGGAAGACACCAGCGATAACCAACACGAGCGCACAATGAAGTGCCGTCGATGTGCTTTCAGGGGCACCAGCAGCTCGTACGAACTAGCCATGCATGCTACCATGCTGGCCATACTACACGCCGACATGCCCAGTGAGCGCTTATGCCAACTAGCGACAGTCGCCTCGAAGTGCCTTCAACACCTCTACCCTCTTTTATATGTTTTAAAATATCCAAGTTTCAATAGTAGTCATGATTTTCCAGAGAATCATACTGGACATGTACAACTCAGAACTGCATATTTTAACGTACAACCGAGCTAATGCACTCATAAGAGACTCACAAAATTTATAAA
>NW_025840700.1:229745-249315 GCF_002878395.1 Capsicum annuum | reverse complement strand
TCTTATGCCTAAGGCTGCCTTACCAACACTGTAGCACCTTGGTCATCATCAACTATCTGCCATATCACAGCCATCACAGTATCTCATTGCTTTTCTTAGTATATGTCAAGGCTAATTTACACCTTGACATGGCCTGCCAACGATCATATCTTAGACTGAGGGTTTAACAGGTGTCTTGCCTACACTCCAACACCTTGGTCATCATAAGTTGTCTGCCATCTTATAGCCACAACAACATCGCATCATTTGTCTTAGAATATGTCAAGGAAAATGAGCACCTTGACATGGATTGCGGAGCTTCATGCCTTAGAATAAGGGTCTAATAGTAGGCCACAATCCTATTATTGAAATTTGATAGGGTAGAAATTTGAATGATGCATCGCCGACACAATGTTCGTGCGATTCGTTGAGTTATCATGAATCATCACAACAAA
The DNA here is from genome assembly GCF_002878395.1 of Capsicum annuum. Lineage (NCBI taxonomy): Eukaryota > Viridiplantae > Streptophyta > Magnoliopsida > Solanales > Solanaceae > Capsicum > Capsicum annuum. Next base: position 248,881 of record NW_025840700.1, on the reverse strand, counting down.
AGGCAAAGCCCTCATCGACCTTTTAGCTAATAAATTCATCCCTTCCAATAATCAGGGTTTGTTGCACATATTAGCACTATAATTACTATGGTCATTAGAGAAGTAGATACCATCAAACAAACTATAACTGAGTTAATTAGCCATTCACAGTTTTACAATCTAAATTTGTTCATACTTACACATGCATGGCTTAATCTTTGAGACAAGCATATGAATACTGGTTGGATCAACCAGGTAGCTTTCTTCACAGACGCCAGCATCGCTTGAGCTCGGCCTGCCTAAAAAGTATGCGGATAGGTCTAAAGAGAGCACAGTCTTCATTGGCAAGGAGCATCACATAGGGAAAATAGGAGCTAATAAAGGCCTATACCCACTACATCTATCGCATTTGATAATTTAAACCACCGCTTATGGACCACGACATTGCATGATGAAGCAAGAAAGGTGTAGGATATGAGGGCATCTTTTTGGTTCACCCCATGCATGGAATAAGAGGGGCAAAAAATAATGGATTGAACTTGATGATGCCTGGGCGTTAGGAATGCAACGCAAGAAAATGACTTTGAGCAAGCTTAAATTATGCTTGCCCCGTAACTGAGATGGCATATGGGTTAGGACGTTGCTGCTCAAGTAGGGATCCAATCTAACCGCACCTGTAAAAAAATAACTCACGAGTAGTATGTTCAAATGATCCATCGATGCACGCCAAGCCAATGCCTTACAATAAATATCATGGATCGCTTTCTAAGCTGATATTGCAAGTCTAAAACAAGTCCTGCTTTATGTGATAGCCCATCCTTAGAGAGAAAAGGTGATTAAGGAGAGACAACGCTTGTGCACGAGAATTGCCCACGTTCGTCGCCTGTACTCGACGTTGATTTGGCTATCTCCAAAAGAGGTTCGTAATAAGGATTTTATAGATGAACCAGTGAAAGGATAATTTTCTATCTCTCTCTAAAGAAGGTTTGTCCGTCTATCCTTGGAAAATTCTACTAAGTATTAAATGTTCACCTCACCCTTGAGAGCTAGTGCATAAGCCTCAACAGGCCTTCATCATCTTTGCTCCCTCCCAAGGGTGGGCTATCACGTTAAGTGGGACTTATTTTGTCCTTGTAACATCCGCATAGGCAACAGTGCAGACATCTATTATTAGGTATTGGGGTTGGTGATGATCTTACATCAATGGAGCATTTGGACGCACGACGCATAAGTTATGTTTGGCATGTATGATTATGTTGGATCCCTACCTAGCAGCGACGTCCTGGCCCGTATGACTTCTCAAAGTTGGTTTCTTGTGTTGCATTCCTAATGCCCAGGCATTATCAAGTTCAATCCATTGTCTTTCACCCTAGCATTTCGTGAGTGGGGTAAATCAAAAGGCCTCCTTCATGTCTCATTCCTTCCTTACTTCATCGTGCGATATTGCGGTCCATGAGCAATGGTCAGAATTATCAGATATAGTAGACGCAATGGGTATGGGTCTTTATCGGTTCCTATATTCCCGATGTCCCTTGAAAATCTGGATGACCAAATATCATCCACACCCGATCAGACTCATAACCGCATCAAGTCTCCAAGGTGAACAATCTCTAGTCGATAGAAAAATGTAGGCAGAGAAAGTCCGCAAAATGAATCCGAACTTTGGAAAAAAGATTGGCTTTGAGGGTTGGTCATTAGGGTCCCACTCTCAAACCCATCAACTATTGGTGGGCTGCTCGAGCTGCTTCTACGGTAAGAGCAGGTCACCACGTACCGGATAAGGGATGGACTGGGAATAATTCCTTCTATGAACTTTACCGTGTGTTGAACATCCAACTCAAAACTAGTACGAACAAGGAGAATCAGATTGTTTAATTAAAATAAAGCATTGTGATGGTCCTAATGGATGTTCACACAATGTGATTTCTTTCAATTGTTATTGTCTACTTCTCATTCTATATTTCTATGGAAAAGAATTTGTGATTATTTAGGATTGACATATGGACCTTCTAAGGACACAAGGTCATTTCTGTATAAAAATTAAATCATTTTTGTTGATTGGTCTTTAAGATTGAAATTGGTCTTGAATAAGCAATTTCGCACCTAAGACGTAAAATCTCTCTTGAAAATATTCATCACAAGAGAATATAACTTGATTTCATCAGACATGTTTTGGATCTCCACTATCAAGGAAGTAAATTCCTTAATATTTTCGTGAATCGTTCTGTTCTACCTTATCCTTTTCAGCTGGTCTCTAGCAATCCATGAGGCATTGCTAGTAAGGAATTAGTCCCTCATTTCCTTCTTTAATTTTTCCCAAGTATCAATTTTGGGTAGGCCAACACTCTCATCATCCGTATTTCGAGTCCTCCACCATAATTTTGCATCACTCCTTAAGTACATCATGGTGATGTTCAACTTGTCAATTTCAGCAACTCTGGCAGTACAGAAATGCAGATCCATGTCCCATAGGAAATTCTCAAACTCTTTGTCACTTATATCACCACCAAAAGGTTTAATCTCTAGAATTTTGATTTTCGAACTAACTTCATGAGACTTCCCAGAAGAAACCACTACACGTCGCAGCAGTAAAATTTCTACCTGCAAATGTTTTGTCAGCTTGCCTTAGTCCTGCACCAGCAACGTTAAGGCCTCATGTATATTAAGAAATTCCATAGATTGTTTATCAAACTAAACATGCCACAGTTCTATTCCTTCCTTCATGGAATTGATTTAAGTTATAAAATCCACCAAGCCTTCGCTTCGTTCGAGTTCGTCAGTAATGCCGATAAAATTTTGAACTCATGTAACATACTCGTTTAGTTAAGCATTCATCACCATTTTCATACAACAATACTTTGATACCAGTTGAGACAAGGGCTATTCCTTTTTATCAATGCCACTACTTGTCAGTCATACCACACTGTATAACTTCAGTTACCACATACACTGCATAATCTAAGTGAAATAGACTAAGGATGCAAAAACGTAAAGCACTCAACAATGTATAGGAAAAAAGTTCCCAACCTTTATTATTCTCTAAAAATTACAAAGGACAATGTCACACAAATTGTACTAAGGAACTACAACATTCACTTCCTTGTATTTCCAGCAACAAAATATATAGGATACACATGGGCAGCTACAACTGTAACATTTGGTAGCATGTCATTAGACATGGCCTGCATGCTTATCACATAACTTTACAACCTGATCTCAGTATTTAAATTAAATTCTAACAATGCCACATGTATACAACATTCAAAATTCACACTATCAACTGCCCATGTGACTAGTATATGGGCAGCCTTTCCCTTTTAGCCAAGTTTACCAAATTCAACACTTAGCCAATTTTTATCTTTCTAACACTTATAAAATGTTGTCTTTGTCTTGTCATATCTCCCAGCCAAAGCATTGCCTTGACTATGTCATGTCACTGCCAACATGTGCATCATGCCACTGTCCGTGCTATGCTGCTGCCTCATTCATGTAACTGCCTAGGCCATGTGACTACCTATGCCGTGAAACTGTCTTAACCATGCCAATGCCCTTGCCTGTGCTATTCCATTGCCTGTAACATGCCATCACCTGTGCCATACCAGTGTCGATGTCATACCAAAGCCTTGTTATGACTATGTCACTGCCTGAACGAATGCCCACATGTGCCTGTCGTCGCCTCTTGTACCCAAGGATACCTTGCCAACACTCTAGCACCTTGGTCATCATTAGATTCCTGCTATCTCATAGCCACCACAACATCACATTTCTTGTCTTAGCACTATGTCAAGGCCAATGTGCATATTAAAATAGCTTGCTGACAATCATGTCTTAGATTAGGGGTCTAACAAGTGCCTTGCCAACACTCCAGCACCTCAGTCATCATAAGATGTCTTCTTTCATAGCCACCACAACATCATATTACTTATCTTAGCCTGTGTCATGGACAATGTGCACCTTGACAATGCTTGCTAAGCTTCATGCCTTAGACTAGAGGCCTAACAGTAGGCCACAATCCTACCATCAAAAGTTGATAAGGCAAAAATTTGAATGATGTGTCGCCAACATAATGACCGTGCAATCCATTGAGTTATCATGAATCATCAAAAAAATGGGAAGAGCCCACATCTACCTTTTATCTAATATATGCATCCCTTTAAAAAGTTAGGGTTTGTTGCATGTATTATCTTTAGAGTTACTATGATTATTTGAGTAATAAATACCATTAAACAAACTATGACTGATTTAATGAGCCATTCGTAGCTTCACAATCTTAATTTGTACATATATATACATGCATGGCTTTATCTTTGAGAAAAACATATAAATACTGCAAGGATCAACCAAGTAGAATTCCTCACAAACATCGGCATTGCTTGAAACGGCCTACACAAAAGGGCGCGGGCAAGTCTAAGGAGAGTGTTCCCATCATTCGCAAAGATCATCACATAGGGAAGATAGGAGTCAATTAATTCTAACTGATTCTCATAGACCATAATATCACATGAAAAATCAAGGAAGGCATGGGACACGAGGAAGGCCTTTCATTTCACCCCATGCATGGAATACGAGGGGCAAAAGACAATGGATTAAACTTGATAATGTCTGGGCATTAGGAGTAAAATACAAGAAACTAACTTCAACAAATCTAAATGGAACTGCCCCATGATTGAGATGTAATACGGGTCAAGACGTTGTTGCTTGGGCAAGGACCCAACCTAACCGCATATGTCAAACATAACTCATGCACCGCACGTCCAAATGCTCTGCCGATGCACGCCCATCACCTACCCCAACACGTATTAATAGATGTCATACACTGCTACCCATACAGATATTGCAAGCCAAATCAAGTCCCGCTTGGCATGATAGCCTACCCTTGGGGAGAGCAAAGGTGATGAAGGAGCACCGAGGCTTGTGCACGGGCGCCGCCCACGTTCACCGCTGATGCATAATGCAAATTCATCTCAGCCCTATACATGTAGTGCCTAGAACATCTTCTAGAACTTGTTGCATGCACAAAAGTACTACCTCATCCGAAATTAAATGCCAACAGCCCTATCATGGACGATGCCACTGATAGCTAATATGAATGCACAATGAAGCATCTTTGATATGGTTTTGCAGACACTGGTGACTCACACAAACTAACCATGCATGTTGTACACACTGCGTGCTGACATGCCTAGTGAGTGCCTATGCCAACTAGCGAAAGTCACCTCAAAGTGCTTTCAATACCTCTACCCTCCTTATATATGCTTAAAAAAATCCAACTATTAAGAGTAGACATGATTTTACCAGCCTTTATTATTTTCCAGGTCCTTAGAAAGATCATTTTACTATAGGAAGCTCTCATTATGCCACTCTATCAATATGTCGGCTGAATTAGTTGACATATAAACAACTCTTGAGGCCTACCTTCATATTATGGATCTCATCCATATGTGCTCCTAGGATGACTACGGAGATACTTTTCCCTCGCTTAGGCCTGAGCATCACTATCATATGCACAGTCCTACCCTCAAGCTTGACATCACCTTGTGTATTTGAACTTGGCCTTAGCTTTGCCCAGGTATGGCCACCCTTAATCCTTGGCCTTTATCTCAAGCGTATTCTTTATATATGCAATATTATGTCTTATGGCATAGCCAAACATAGCCCACTCTACTCACATCTAACTTACATAGTGCAATGTCACCCCACGATTGCTTGTCTAGGCCAATAGATGCTTGATCGCTTAGCTGAACATAGGCCAAGCTCATAAGTAAACTCATGAGTCTTTTTGGGAGAGTATCTCAATTTCTCTATCGGCTTGGAGGTATTATTCCATCATTAGGACAACCCATGGGGCATATAGGTTCAAATATCTAACCTCTAGCCTTGTTAAGGGCGTCCAACTCTAGTCCATCCGACCTACATTGCCCATGGGGTTGTCAAACCCTATGAGTACCTTGCGTATTCCTTTGGACATAGCAACACATCCCATAAGGTTGTCCTTAAAGGCCACTCACTTGGGGCGGCCATTTGACAACATGCTCGTGGGAGGCTGTTAGGTTTTCACCATGTATATCCCCCTTATATATGCTTAAAATAAATAATCCCACTGGCCAACACTAGATATCATTCTGCCTAAGAATCATACTAGGACTTAGATTGTCCATCCGACCTATGAATTGGGTGTTGTTTGTTCCTTCTCTTTTATATTGACTTTCTTCACACCTTCATAAAGTTTCATCCCATTACCATAATCATGCAATGAGTTATAGCCTTCAGACCAATCAATAAATTATGATAATGCCACTGGACCTTAGCTGAGTCAAAACCTTATCCAAACTGTCCCAAACGAATCCAAACTTGGTAAGCATACATAAGGTACCCTTAAGAACATTACCTTAAACTGAAATAAATAGATTCCACTTATAACTCCAAAATCCATGACGCTGACAACCAATACCACACACGATCCTCAACCATGCCTTCGCCTCCTTAGGGTCACACCAAGACCTCATCAAGTCATCTTGAAACTCTTAGGACATGTCATGCAACATATATCGATTCTTGTGGAATTATGTTCTACCCCTTTATCTCTCCTTAACTTCAGCTTATCCTTCATTATATGCCTCCTACATAGCTAACAAGGGTATGGCCTAGTTGGCACACACAATTTTGCTTGTGGTGAAGCCCTAAAGTTGGGTAGTTAAGAAGATGAGCCATGTTTTCTAGGTTATGCAACCATGTTCCAAGAGTGTTGAAGCTATAGACTATAAATATTGGGCTTGATCATGTATAGATCTTGCCATGGATATAAATAAGGCATCAAGTTGAGTATCTACCAAGAAGGTTGGACTTAAGCTATACCGAAAGGCATGTGAAGTAGTCCATATAAGAGCATCGAACTCAAGGTTGGAACTCAAACCTAGCCATCCAATAGGTTGTGAGGAGTGAAAAGAGTGTCCTTACAAAATTAAGCCATACAGGATAAGTGGGCAATGAAGCTGAAAGCATGGGCAAGCAGATCTTCCAGTTGAGATAGTGTTATGCAAGGCAAGAACAAGTCTTGCACCAAGCGAACCATCAAGATGTGACAACGTAAAAAGGGACCTGAGTATAGGATTCTTTATGGGAAGATGAGGTTTAAAGTCAAGTAGAGGTAAAGCCATCAGGTGTGTGAATGGCACATCAAAACCAAACCAATTTATGGATAGGTGTTGTGCCAAAGTACTAAGGGTAAGGAGAGTTGTCATAGTGGGATTAGCTAAAGTGCCAAAAATATATTGGGTTCCAATTTTGAGAATAGGTTCTTTCCAAGAGTAGAAGATCATGTCGGAGGTCGTAGATGGGGAAACCAAGGAAGTTCTCTCCATAGGTCATAGGTATGGGTGTACCTCGATTGTCGGTAGACTATGAAGGGAAAGAGAGAGTTCTGAATGAAATACCTTATTTAGAGTAATATGTGGATATCGATACTTTAAGATAAGAAGTACTTTCCAAAGGTATATCATAAGGAAGTGTGATGTGCCTATGGGCACGAAGCACGTAAAATTCCAAAATGTGCCATGGTGATGCATGGGTTTCCAAAGGCCATTGTGTATATCGATCGAGATAAAGTTCATGATTTGAGCTATCTCTAATGACAATGCTCAAAGAAATAAGAAAAGGACCATAAGGGTATGGTTGGCAAAGATGCCACATCGAGGGATGCCTACCTTACAAAGTTATGCTAAAAAGGTGAAAGTCCAAGAGAAAAGATAGTTGTATGCCAAAGGTAAAAGATAAAAGGGATAGACATGCTGGTATAGATGGGATAGTAGGATCACCAAGGTGGAAATAGATTTCCAAACGAGATGAAGGTCATGAGAACATAATATGGATATGACTTAAGGTCACCGCAAAGTTAGTTACCAGAGAGTGTAGGTGTGGAGAAACCATTCGAGCTGAAGTGCAGAGTGCATGATTGGATGAAATTCAAGGTAGAAGGGAAAGGGTCTTGATCAAGTGTAACAAGAAGGACTTACAAGCCAAATGCCTCAACTAAAACCGAACTCTCCCATACAAGCACAAAAATCGAACTCTCTCATCCAAGCTCCATAATCGAAACTCCACTTCACCAAATCAAACCTCTCAACCGAAGCTCCACTTTACCTAAATCGATACATCCATATAAAGGAATATGGTAGAGAAGGACATAAAAGATATATAGTCAACGATGATGCTTAAATAAGGGAAGAAGAGTTGAGAGGAATACGTAGGGATCAGCAAGGAACCCGCCACCAAGATAAAATATGTGTAAGACCCCGTAAAGTTACCTCGTGGTTTAACCCTTTAAAGCAGGTCAAAAGAAGGATTATACTAAAGAATTTTGACTAAGTGTTGGAACTTAGTTCATTTTAGAGACTTCAAACTTTGATGAATTATTTCATGACCTTCTTGACCTCTGTTTGTTAATTTTTTGTTGATACACGATGGGGTAATTCAAGAGTACATCTCAAGTGAGTTTCAGAATTTTTAGACGAGCTTAAAGGCATGTTTGGTATGCCAAGCCAGTAGCTCAAGGCGATAAGCCCGCGTCACCCTGGCTATCGTGTTTCTCAAGGCGGTGCAATGCCTTTCTTCGTTTAGTGGACTAGGTGGGGTGGCGCCTTGCTATGTCCGGTGGACTAGGCAGGGCGGCGCCTTGCTAAGTCCACTGAGCCAATTTTCATTTTTCCTCTCCGATTCATTAAGGGTAAATTGGGCATTTTCACCATCCTTATCATCTTTAACATGGGATTAAATCCCCAAAACACCAAAATAAGATATTTTTCTCTAAAATTCATCTAGAACTCTTCCTAGGGTTTCAACCCAAAGTTAAAGAGAACTCAAAATTCAACAGTCACTTGTTGAAATTTCTTCAAGAATCAAAATCCCCATACCAAGAGCTTCAAGAATCACCCATCAATTGTACAAATAGAATTCCAAAACCAAGAGTTCATTCAAAGTCCATAATTTAAGGTGTGTGGGGTTTGAACAAGAACAATCCTTTCGTTCTTATGCTCAAAGTTTTGATTTTTATTTAAGAATTTCATGTTTTCAAGTGGAATTTATGCTTAAGTTACTTTTTTTTAAGTTTATGAAATTATAACTTGTTCAATTCTTGAATTGTGTATTTACCCTATCTATTATTGTTTAAATTGAGATTTTATCCCATGAATTGCATGTTTCTACATGAATTGATATTCCCAGGTGTTTTTAAGATTATGTCAAGAATTAAGCTTCCTTATGAAACCATGATCATTTGAGTCTACAATATATTTTACATGCTTTAGAATACAAGAGTGAATTTTAGAGATTTGATAAAGTATTTTGGTGCTAGTATTGCAAACATGAAGTTTATTGTGTTTTTACATGATTTCCAAGTATGGGTTGTAAGCCATGAAGTTTTAGTCTTGGTATTCAAGAAAGATGATTTTTAACAATTATGGATATTAAGACCTAAGCTAAGAAAGGAGTTCATATAATTATGAGTTAAAGAAAAGAGAATCATGGTTGGCTTCCATTATACTTTATTGTGCTATTTATGGTGGATTTTCCTAAAAGCTCTAAGCCTAAGTATGGGAGCAGTATTTAGCACCGAGTTAGGCATGATTTTAAGGTCTCATACCCCAGAATTATGAGCCACCGTAGGATTTTTATATATCCCCAAGTGAGTTAAGAAAGTGATCACTAAAGTTAAGGTTTTATTCTGATGGCAAGGGTAGAAAAGCTATCCCTAACGTGGGAAAGATATTGGACTCCATGTCAGTTCACATGGTTTATGTCGGTTAGAAGATACTCCCACATTCTCCCAAAGTCCCAAAGTGTCAGATTTTTCCCAAGTACCCAGAGTCTCCAAGTGTCCAAAAGTTTTATAGTTTTAAAGTTCCCAAGTCTTTGAGTCCCAAGTCCAAAGGTTCCCAAAAGTGCTATAATCCTTACGTTTTGAAAGAAGTCCCTTATTTTCATAAGATAAAGTATATATGTATTTTGAAAGCTATGGTTTTAATATTTCTGAATTCTAAGTTTCAAAGTACCTAATTCTCAAGTTACAAAAGTTTCCACAGCTCATAAGCCTTTAAGTTCCCAAAAGAAAAGAATGATAGAAAAGTTTTTAGAAAATTAAGTGTGAAGGCTCACAAGTTTTAATCAGATCATACTTTGCAGAAAGGATATACATTCAGCTTTTAGAACTAAATATTATGAATCACTAGATTACAAAGTTTGACTTGCTATGCATGATTTTAGATTTCAGTATTTTAGACATTCCAGCTTATGTGAGTCATTTACATTTAGTGTGTATTGTTTGATAAGTTATGATGATGAGATAATATTTTATTTATGCATTGTATCCCCATATACTCAGTACATCCTCAATGTACTGATCTGCATATATGTCTATGTACTACAGTATCTTATAATGTAGTTATAATTCATAGCATACATACCATATTCAGCCAATTTGCAGCTTCCAGTTAGCAGGTGATGGGTTCTTTTGCTTCAAGGACTCAAGTTAAGTTTAACTTTGTATAGTCTCTTTTATTCAGTCATATTGAGTTGGGATAGTTGGGAGTCATGACCCAGCTACCTATAGTCAGTACTAGTAGAGACTTCATAGACAGTCAGTAGAGTTAACATTTTATATTCCAATGTTGTCCTATAAAAGCAAAGTTGTAATTATTTTAAAATATTGTTTTGTATTGATTAGGTGTATAAAAGAGTTATCTACCGCCGATTTTGTAAAGTTTTATGTATTTTATTCAGTTGCTTTTGAGTTATGCCAGTAGAAGGGTTAGCTTGGGGTCACTTATGGCGCTAAGCATTGTGTGACATCTCGAGACCTATTTTTGGGGCATTGTAAACTTGGCATCAGAGCACAAGGTTCAAGTGTGCTAGGGTGTCTGTGAAGCCGTGTCTAGTAGAGTCTTGCAGAACGATACGAAAATGCATGTACTTTTCTTTGATAGGCTACAAGGCATTTAGAAAGTATCTCCATTCTTTTAAGTCTTGGATCGTGCTATAGAAAGGTTCTCTAAGAAACTTAAATAGCTTCTCATCCTATCCTATTCAGTCCATCTCTGCCTCATTTTCAAGGTACCAAAAATGGTCAAGCTTAATTCTCCACAGATAGTTATGAGATTATAAAAAGGCTAGAAAGTAACCCATCAGTGCTTTTGGGTTCAGAAGATTGAAGTGCTTTATCATATTTATGAAAAATTATGCACTAAGCCCAAGACAGATGTGCTTCCATATTCCTCCTTAGAATCCATAATGTTAATCTATACTTCTTTATCTATATAATGTTCTTGAGATAACATGATCGGCAAGTCCCAATTTTTTCCCTGATAATGCCCTCAGAATTGCTATTAAAATTTTTTATAATGCACCCAAATGTGTTGAGAGGAGCTCTTTAGTGTGTCATAAATCTCTCAAGCTGAAAGTTATGTCCTCATTCTTATGAGCCATTCAGTTAAGGCAGAGTAAGATATGTATTTAGGTTCCTTATTAGACTTTCAATATGGATAGCACTCATTAGAGGAGATAGTTTGAGTATAGACTGTTGAATAGAGTTTGTATTCATAAGTTACTGAAACCTGGAGTGTTATGATTCAAAAGTAGATTGAACTATCTTATAGTTGGAAGTGTAGGTTTAGAAGTGTAGTGACAAGAAAGGTAGCAAGGGAGATTTATTGAATATATGTATAGCCGAATCTTTTTGCATATGACTGAGTTCATAATGAAATGATATGTCCTTGTGTGTTAGTTTGGTGGAGACTAAAGAAAGAGTTATTAGTTAAGGTGAATTGTTGCTGCTTGAGGTATGAAAAGAGTTAATGATGATATTTTTTGTGTTAGAAAAGTATAGGTTATTGATGAAAGTACCTGATGGTTGAGTGTTATTAATTTAGGCTTCCCTGAGGTTGCAAAAAGGGAGTTTTAGTTGAAACTTATAGAGATATGATAGTAATTTAGATGTATAGAAGGGTAATTAGTAATTATGTGTATAAGGAGGATGTGTTAATGTATTATGATAAGATAGGCCATATGATTTTGATCGATTATTGTTGCTCGGAAGTTCTAATGGAACAGTATTTCCTGATGTTATATTTTATAGATTACAAGGAAGAATTGAATGTAAGGCGAGTTGTTAAATCATGCTTAGCACTAGACATTAAGTTTGATCAGTGGTTGGTTACCAAGGTGGGTGTAATTATTTCTTGGTTAGTGCGGCTAGTTATATGGAGGTGATCTAGTAAGATTAAACAGTGTATGCAAGAGCTTAAGTTTATTTGATTCGTAATTGAGTCTAATGTTGTATGTATGATGTAGAAGTACGCCCAAGGTGCTATGGGGTTGCATTAGTTTCGAGGATCATTGCATGTGGTATAGTTAGTAGTACCATGGAGATGCTAGGTGGAGAAAGACTATTTAGATAATGAATGATGTTCTTGATAGCTAAGTTAAGGAGTTATGATTAAAGATGTTGAGCCTTTTTAAGTATGATTTTGATTCTCATGGTTTAGAAATATAAGTTTATAGACGTGATATTGGTAGGCCATGACAGAAGTATTATAGTTCATTAAAGGTTTGGAGGTATCCATGTTAAGCATTAGAAATCTAAGTTTGAAAGTCTGAAGATTTAGCTAATAGAAATAAGAGTTGAAGCACTAGATGGTGTGCACTCTGACTATAGGGATGCTTATGCAGATTTGAAGTTAGTAGTTCTCCAATATTATATGATAACTATCGGGACTACAGAAAGATAAGGTGTAACTCAAAAGGTAGTATTAGAAGTTGGTTTTATGCTTTCAGGTGTAGTCATTTGGGTTAAATTCTATTATTCATGTCTATTGTTATATCCCGGACTCTGAAGTAAAGTGATTGCAGTTAGACTAGATTTTATATAGTGGTTTATAGACTTAGAGTGATGGCTTAAATCTAAGGTGGAGATGATAGAACGAGTGACCAAAACAAGCTTTCAGATTCTAGTAGATGTACCAATAAGTAGAAGAATAGCTGTGAGAAAGAATAATGCCCGAACCATTCTTATTTTAGTATTTTCAGTTATCCTAATACCTACTTATGCCTTACATTTCAGTTCCATGATCATAATTTATGTTCATGCATATGATAGAGAATCAAGTACTCTCCTAGTTCCCAAAATGAGGAGTTCCAGTTCTTTCAGCAGTTGGAATCATATTCCATAATTTATTAACTCCAAATTTAGGTCATGTAGCTCATGACTCATGTACTCAAGCTTTACGATAAGTTCAGTTCAAGTACTCAAGCAATACTTTTAATGATTAGCAAAATTTGGATTTATATCGTGCATGTCCTCATATCAAACTTCTTTGATAAGTTCATGATGTTAAATATTCTATTACTCAAGACTTAGTTGAGTGTCAAGTTATACACATTATCCCTTCATGTTTTAGGTTCTTATGTTCTAACCTTTTATTACCTTTCCTTAGGTCAAGATAGTGATGATGAACAACTATCTGGATGGAAGAAAGTAAACCTTTCTTGTTATTGAAAGATCGTTGTATGATTATTTTAGCTAAGGCTGTAAGTGTGAAGTAAGATTGAGGCCAAGTCGTGGATACTCGTCATAGTTAGTCAAAGTTTTATATGCTATGTTTGGGTAGTTGAAATCTTAAGTATGTCTTCTTAAGAGTAGTGTATGGAAGTTGTTCTTGATAGAGGTTTATAGGTTGTGATGAAGGTATTTCATGGGTGTGTGTTTAGAAGTGCATATATGGTTATAGAAGTAGGCTTGAAGATCATGTTTGTATATATCTGGATTAATGCACTGCACGTTAGTAATTTTCTAGTACGAGGTTGAATGTGGTTGTTGGAGTGGTAATGAGAATTTTGCATGAGATAAGAAGTTGTGAAGTGTAGGGTGTGTTGAATTACGGTTCAGACTAGTATTACAGTGTTATGTGATGTATCCTATGATTGTGGGTTAGGCTTGAAGATGGTGAGGAATTTCATTCAGTTTAGACATGAGTAAATAGAAATATCAACGAACATGTGAGAATTAGAATAGAATCAATAAGTATGGTGTTTAAGGGAAAAGAATAGTTGACTGAATATTTTAGTAGTGTGTCTAAGTTTTTAAGTAAGGTGTCACGTTGCCTAAGGCCTAAGAATTCTATTCCAGTTCATGAACAAAAAGGTTTATGTTCCAAGCTATAGAGTCGTAGCAATATTGTAATCTCTTATTCAAATTCCTTGCTCAGATTATGCCCAAAGTTCTTTGCTACCTCATATCGTTAGAACTCCCTAGAAGGGTGTTGAAGAAATCCATATCTAGTCATGATTCAGTTCGTAAGTATTCACTGAACGATCGTCGTTTCCCAAGTGTTGTAGCACAGATAATGTAATACCCATTGTGTAATATTAGCCCCGTTTACTCATGATTTATGCCTGCATAAACTATCACTTCGCAGTCTGTATGTACGATCTCACCATGAGCACATCAAGCAAATTATAAACTCTCAGCATGAGTCAGCTCTTTATAATAAGTAAAGGCAAGTCAGCTTAGACTCAGTCGAAGATAATAGTCGTCCTTCATTCAATTCTTTTCCAGTCTCAGATTCGGCTATGTAGCTATATACCATGTAAACTCCTACACTCACAAATCGTTTCAGTAGCTTGTTATGCTTAAGATTTGGTCATTCAGTTATTTTGATTGTGCATGATAGCTTATATTCTCGTATTCCTCAGTATTCTTAGCCAAACAGTAACATTCGAGGACAAATGTTTCCAAGGGGGAGATATTGTAAGACCCCGCAAAGTTCCCTCATGGTTTAAGCCTTTAGAGCATGTCAAGAGAAGGCTTATACTTAAGAATTTTGACCAAGTGTTGGGACTTAGTTCATTTTAGAGCCTTCAGACTTTGATGAATTATTTCATGACCTTTCCGACCTTCATTTGTTGATTTTTTGTTGATACACGCTGGGGAAATTCAAGAGTATATCTCGGGTGAGTTTCAGAATATTTAGACGAGTTTAAGGGCATGTTTGGTATGCCAAACCAGTAGCTCAGGGAAATAAGCCTGCATCGCCCTGGCTATCGTATTTCTCCAAGCAGGGTGGCACCTTGCTAAGTTCGACTGAGCCAATTTTCAATTTTCCTCTCCGATTCATTAAGGGTAAATTGGGAATTTTCACCCCCATTCATCTTTAACAAGGGATTAAATCTCCAAAACACCAAACTGAGATATTTTTTCTCTCAAATTCATCAAGAACTCATCCTAGGGTTTCAACCCAAAGTTCACGAGAACTAAAAATTCAACCATCACTTTTCAAAATTTCTTCAAGAATCAAAATCCCCAGACCAAGTGCTTAAAGAATCACCCATCAATTGTACGAATAGCATTCCAAAAGCAAGAGTTCATTCAAAGTCCATAATTTAAGGTGTGTGGGGTTTGAACAAGAATAATCGTTTCATTCTTGTGCTCAAAGTTTTGATTTTTATTTAAGAATTTCATGTTTTCAAGTGGAATTTATGCTTAAGTTACTTTGTTTTAAGTTTATGAAATCATAACTTGTTCAATTCTTGAATTGTGTATTTACCCTATCTATTACTGTTTGAATTGAGATTTTATCCCATGAATCGCATGTTTCTACATGAATTGATATTCCCAAGTGTTTCTAAGATTGTGTCAAGAATTAAGCTTCATTGTGAAACCATGATCATTTGAGTCTACAATATATTTACATGTTTTAGAATCCAAAAGTGAATTTTTGAGATTTGGTAAAGTATTTTGGTGCTATTATTGCAAACATGAAGTTTATTGTGTTTTTACATGATTTCCAAGTATGGGTTGTAAGACATGAAGTTTTAGTCTTGGTATTCAAGAAAGATGATTTTGAACAAGTGTTGATGTTAAGTCCTAAGCTAAGAAAGGAGTCCATATCATTTTGATTTAAAGTAAAGAGAAGCATGATTGGCTTCCATTATACTTCATTGTACTATTTAAGGTGGATTTTTCTAAAAGTTCTGAGCCTGAGTATGGGAGTAGTATTTAGCACCAAGTTGGGTATGATTCCAAGGTCTCATACCCCAGAACTATGAGCCACCGTAGGATTCTGATATACCCCCAAGTGGGTTAAGAAAGTGATCACTAAAGTTAAGGTTCTATTCTGATGGCAAGGGTAGAACAAATCTCCCCAATGTGAGCAAGATGTTGGACTCCATGTCAGCTCACATGGTTTATGTCGGTTAGAAGAAACTCTTACAGTCTCCCAAAGTGTCAAATTTTTCCCAAGTACTCAGAGTCTCCAAGTTTCCAAAAGATTTATAGTTTTAAAGTTCCCAAGTCTCCCAAGTTCAAAGGTTCCCAAAAATGCTATAATCCTTATGTTTCGAAAGAAGTCCCTTGTTTTCATAAGATAAAGTATATGTGTATTTTGAAAGCTATCGGTTTAAGATTTCCAAAGTTCTAAGTTTCAAAGTCCCTAAGTCTCAAGTTGCAAAAGTTTCCAAAGCTCATAAGCATTTAAGTTCCCAAAAGAAAAGAATAGAATTTTTTTTTAAATAATTAAGTCTGAAGGTTCACAAGTTTTAATCAGATCATACTTTTCATAAAGGATATACGTTCAGCTATTTGAACTAAATGTTATGACTCACTAGATTACAAAGTTTGGCTTGCTATGCATGATTTAATATTTCAGTATTTTAGACATTGCAGCTTGTGTGAGTTATTTACATTGAGCATGCATTGTTTGATAAGTTATGATGATGAGATAATATTTTATTTATGCATTGCATCTCCATTTACTCAGTACATCCTCAAAGTACTAATCCGCATATATGTCTATGTACTACATTATCTCATAATGTAGGTACAAGTCATAGCCTACATACCATATTCAGCCAGTTTGCAGCTTCCAGTCGGCAGGTGATGGGTTCTTTTGATTCAAGGACTAAAGTCATGTTTAACTTTGTGTAGTCTCTTTTATTCAGTCGTATTGAGTTGGGATAGTTGGGAGTCATGACCCAGCTACCTATAGTCAGTACTCGTAGAGACTTCATAGATAGTTATTAGAGTTAATATTTTAGATTCTAGTGTTGTCCTGTAAAAGAAGAGTTGTAATTATTTTTAAATATTGTTTTGTATTGATTAGTTATAGAAAAGAGTTATCTTCCTCTGATTTTGTACAGTTTTATGCATTTTATTTAGTTGTTTTTGAGTTATGCCAGTAGAAGGGTTAGCTTGGGTTCACTTGTAGCCCTAAGCACCATGTGACATCTCGGAACCCATTTTCAGGGCGTTACAGGTGGGAATTAAGACGGATGAGATTGAAGACAAATATCAAGATGGAGATAAAGTAGGGTAAAATAAAAATGTTAGCCGCATGATGATGCATCTGAAGTACCTAATTGAATGATGTAAAGCCTTGAATTTGAGGTCAAATTCCTCTCAAGATAGAGAGGATGATACTGTCATGATCGTGAAGATGAGTGTATGTGAGTGTGCATTGAATCAATCTAAGTGAGTGTACAATTTGAAGTGTGAAGTAGAGTTTGGAACACACCAAAGTCGCCCCTACATACACTCTATAGGCGCCTTTTGTCTTCCCTTTATTTAGGGCTTTTTCGATATTTCACTTATATTTGTAGTAAGTCTATAAATAGACTAGTATTAGGTTATTTTAGTTTAGTTGTTGAATAATATTGTAAGACATACTTGAAACACCTTTATTCTCTCTATGGAGAATATAACACTTTTAGTTTAGGGCTTGGAAAATCCCCCAAAATTGAAATGAGGATGATGCTAGTGTGGAGTCACTAGTATTGCAAAACTTGGTTAGAAACCTTAGTGGTTGAGTGGTTAACGCCCTCTTGTGTCATTGTAAGAGTGTTGGTGTTGCTTTTACATTTATTAAGGGTCTTAGTGTTTGACATACACTTAGGTTCTTAGTTATTGTAAGAGTTGATGTCTCACTACTTATCCTTTTCATTCTTGTAATCGTTTGTAGTGTTTGTTGTTGTTATTAGTGAAACCTTGGGTTGTGGACTTCTTCTTCTTGTTGTTCTTGTCATATTGTTGTCCATATTGTGTTGTAGTTGCTGTTTTAGTGGTGAAACACCACGTTACTTGTCCATCTTGTATTGTTCTTATTTGGTCGGGACTTGTTCCTACTTTGGTTCTGGATTTCTATTGTGTTTTGTGTCTTGTTTCCACATTGTGGGTTGATTCCGTTATAAGGAAGGGATGCATTTAATAGCTTAAAGGTAGATGTAGGATTTGCCTATTGCTGTGATAATTTATGCTGGCGATACATCTTTCAAATTTCTACCCTATTATCTTTCGATGGTAGAATAGTGGCCTACTGTTAGACCTCTGGTCTAAGGCATGAATCTCGGCTAGCCATGTCAAGGTGCACATTGGCCTTGACATAGGCTAAGACAAGAAATGTGATGTTGTGGTGGCTATGAGATGGCATTCAACCTATGATAACCAAGATGCTGGAGTGTTTTCAAGGCACCTGTTAGACCCCTAGTCAAAGATATGATCATCGGCATGTCGCCATGCCAAGGTGACATTGGCCTTGACATGTGCTAATAAAGGCAATGTGATGTTGTTATGGCTATGAGATAGCAAGCAGATGATAATAACCAAGGTGTTGGAGTGTTGTCAGGTAGCCTTGGGCACAAGAGGCGACAACAGGCGTAAGGCACCCTTACGAAAATACGTGCAGGCAGTGACATATGCATGATAATGTGCTGGTATAACATCGAAACTAGCATGGCACAGGGGATGGAATGGCATAGGATAGGGCATTAGCATGGTCAAGACAGTGTCACGGCATAGGTAGTGGCATAGCCTAGGCACTGACATGGTCGAGGCAGCAGCATAGCACAAGTAGTGGCATAAAACAGGCATAGGCAGTGACATGACATAGGCAAGGCATGGTGCTGGAAAGGAAAGGTTGTGACTAGGAAAGATGACAATACAAAGATGAAATGTTCTAAGTGTTGGAAAGAGGTTAATTAGCTAAGTATTGAACATGGCGAAATTGGCTAAAGGGCAAGGTTGCCTATGTGCTTGTCACATGGGGCAGTTGCTACTTTGAATTTTAAATGTTGTATACATGTGGCATTTTCAGAATGTACTTTAAATACTTATTTCAGGT